>NW_026869119.1:56807-154238 GCF_020745735.1 Hemiscyllium ocellatum | reverse complement strand
TCTCGCTGGGGGCGGTGTGTGGGTGGTAGTGAGGGTCGGGCTGGGTGCGGTGTGTGGGTGGTAGTGAGGGTCAGGCTGGGGCCGGTGTGTGGGTGGCAGTGTGGGTCAGGCTGGGTGAGGTGTGTGGACGGCAGTGAGGGTCCGGCTGGGTGCGGTGTGTGGGAGGCAGTGAGGGTCAGGAAAGGTGCGGTGTGAGGGTGGCAGTGAGGGTCAGGCTGGGTGCGGTGTGTGGAAGTCAGTGAGGGTCAGCTTGGGTGCAGTGTGTGGACGGCAGTGAGGGTCAGGCTGGGTGCGGTGTGTGGACGGCAGTGACGGTCAGGCTGTGTGCGGTGTGTGGACGGCAGTGAGGGTCAAGGTGGGTGCGGTGTGTGGACGGCAGTGAGGGTCAGGTTGTGGGCGGTATGTTATTGGTGGTGAGGGTCAGGCTGGGTGCGGTGTGTGGGTGGTAGTGAGGGTCAGGCTGGGTGCGGTGTGCGGATGGCAGAGTGGGTCAGGCTGCGCGCCGTGTGTGAGTGGTAGTGAGGGTCAGGCTGGGTGCAATGAGTGGACAGCAATGAGGGTCAGGCTGGGTGCGGTGTGTGGGTGGTAGGGACGGTCAGGCTGGGGGGGTGTGTTGGCGGCAGTGAGGGTCAGGCTGGTTGCGGTGTGTGGGTGGTAGTGAGGGTCAGGTTGGGGGCGGCGTGTGGGTGATAGTGAGGGTCAAGCTGGGGGTGGTGAGTGGGTGGGAGTGAGGGCCAGGATGAGTGCGGTGTGTGGGTGGTAGTGACGGTCAGGCTGGGTGCGGTGTGTGGCTGGTAGTGATGGTCAGGCTGGGTGCGGTGTGTGGAAGGCAGTGAGGGTCAGGCTGGGTGCGGTGTGTGGGTGGTATTGAGGGTCAGGCTGGGTGCGGTGTGTGGACGGCAGTGAGGGTCAGGCTGGGTGTGGTGTGTGTGTGGCGGTGAGGGTCAGGCTGTGGACGGTATGTGGATGGTAGTGAGGGTCAGGCTGGGTGCGTTGTGTCGATGGTAGTGAGGGTCAGGCTGGGTGCGGTGTGTGGGTGGCAGTGAGGGTCAGGCTGGGTGCGGTGTGTGTGTGGCGATGAGGGTCAGGCTGTGTGCGGTATGTTATTGGTGGTGAGGGTCAGGGTGGGGGCGTTGTGTGTGTGGTGTGAGGGTCAGGCTGCAGGCGCTGTGTGGGTGGCAGTGAGGGTCGGGCTGGGGACGGTGTGTGGGTGGTAGTGAGGCTCAGGCTGGTTGCGGGGAGTTGGTGTTAGTGAGGGTCAGGCTGGGTGCGGTGTGTGGGTGGTGGTGAGTTTCAGGCTGAGTGCGCTGTGTCGGTGGCAGTGAGGGTCAGGCTGGGGACGGTGTGTGGGTGGAAGTGAGGGTCAGGCTGGGTGTGGGGAGTTGGTGTTAGTGAGGGTCAGGCTGGGTGCGGTGTGTGGGTGGTGGTGAGTGTCAGGCTGAGTGCGCTGTGTGGGTGGCAGTGAGGGTCAGGCTGGGTGCGGTGTGTGGGTGTTAGAGAGGGTCAGGCTGGGTGCGGTGTGTGGGTGGTAGTGAGGGTCAGGCTGGGTGCGGGGAGATGGTGTTAGTGAGGGTCAGGCTGGGGGCAGTGGGTGGATGGTGGTGAAGGTCAGGCTGGGGACGTTGTGTGGGTGGTGGTGAGTGTCAGGCTGGGTGCAGTGTGTGGATGGCCGTGAGGGTCAGGCTGGGTGAGGTGAGTGGGTGGTAGTGGGGGTCAGGCTGGGTGCGGTGAGTGGACGGCAGTGAGGGTCAGGCTGGGAGCGGTGTGTGGGTGGTAGTGAGGGTCAGGCTGGGGGCAGTGGGTGGATGGTGGTGAAGGTCAGGCTGGGGACGTTGTGTGGGTGTTGGTGAGTGTCAGGCTGGGTGCAGTGTGTGGATGGTGGTGAGGGTCAGGCTGTGTGCTGTGTGTGGATGTCGGTGTGGTTCAGCCTGGGGGCGGTGTGTGGATGGCAGTGGGGGTCAGGCTGTGGGCGGTGTGTGGATGGTCGTGAGGGTCAGGCTAGGGACGGTGTCTGGGTGGTAGAGAGGGTCAGGCTGGGTGCGGTGTGTGGCTGTTAGTGAGGGTCAGGCTGGGGGCGGTGTGTGGATGGCTGTGAGGGTCAGGCTGGTGGCGGTGTGTGGGTGGTAGTGCGTGACAGGCTGGGTGCAGTGTGTGGACGGCAGTGTGTGTCAGGCTGGGGGCGGTGTGTGGGTGGCAGTGAGGGTCAGGCTGGGTGCAGTGTGTGGGTGGTAGTGAGGGTCACGCTGGGGCCGGTGTGTGGGTGGTAGTGAGGGTCAGGCTGGGTGCGGTGTGTGGACGGCAATGAGGGTCAGGCTGGGAGCGATGTGTGGGTGGTAGTGAGGGTCAGGTTGGGGGCAGTGGGTGGATGGTGGTGAGGGTCACGCTGGGTGCCGTGTGTGGGTGGAAGTGAGGGTCAGGCTGGGTGCGGTGTGTGGGTGGTGGTGAGGGTCAGGCTGAGGACGGTGTGTGGTTGGCAGTGAGGGGCAGGGTGGGGGCGGTGAGTGGGTGGTAGTGAGGGTCAGACTGTGGGCGGTGTGTGCGTGGCAGTGAGGGTCAGGCTGGGAGCGGTGTGTGCGTGGCAGTGAGGGTTAGGCTGGGGGCGGTGTGTGGGCGGCAGTGATGGTCAGGCTGGGGGCGGTGTGAGGGTGGTAGTGAGGGTCAGGCTGGTTGCGGTGTGTTGGTAGTAGTGAGGGTCAGGCTGGGGGCAGTGTGTGGATGGTAGTGAGGGTCAGGCTGGGGGCAGTGTGTGCGTGGCAGTGAGGGTCAGGCTTGGTGCGGTGAGTTGGTGGTAGTGAGCGTCAGGCTGGGTGCGGTGTGTGGGTGGTAGTGAGGGGAAGGCTGGGTGCGGTGAGTGAGTGGCAGTGAGGGTCAGGCTGGGTGCTGTGTGTTGGTGGCGGTGAGGGTCAGGCTGGGTGCGGTGTGTGGGTGGTAGTGAGGGTCTGGCTGGGGGCGGTGTGTGGGAGGCAGTCAGGGTCAGGTTGGGTGCGGTGTGTGGGTGGCAGTGATGGTCAGGCTGGGTGCGGTGTGTGGGTGGTAGTGAGGGGAAGGCTGGGTGTGGTGAGTGGGTGGTAGTGAGGGTCAGGCTGCGTGCTGTGTGTGGGTGGCGGTGAGGGTCAGGCTGGGTGCGGTGTGTGGGTGGTAGTGAGGGTCAGGCTTGGGGCGGTGTGTGGGAGGCAGTCAGAGTCAGGTTGGGTGCGGTGTGTGGGTGGCAGTGAGGGTCAGGCTGGGTGCGGTGTGTGGGAGGCAGTGAGAGTCAGGCAATGTGCGTTGTGTGGATGGCAGTGAGGGTCAGGCTGGATGCGGTGTGTGGATGGTAGTGAGGTTCAGGCTGTGTGCGGTGTGTGGCTGGTAGTGAGGGTCAGGCTGGGTGCGGTGTGTGGATGGCAGTGAGGGTCAAGGTGGGTGCGGTGTATGGACGGCAGTGAGGGTCAGGCTGTGGGCGGTATGTTATTGGTGGTGAGGGTCAGGCTGGGTGCGGTGTGCGGATGGCAGTGAGGTTCAGGCAGGGCGCCGTGTGTGGGTGGTAGTGAGGGTCAGGCTGTGTGCAGTGAGTGGACGGGAATGAGGGTCAGGCTGGGTGCGGTGTGTGGGTGGTAGTGAGGGTCAGGCTGCGGACGGTGTGTGGGTGGTAGTGAGGGTCAGGCTGGGGGCGGTGTGTTGGTGGCAGTGAGGGCCAGGCTGGATGCGGTGTGTGGGTGGTAGTGAGGGTCAGGCTGGGAGCGGTGTGTGGGTGGCAGTGAGGGTCAGGCTGGGTGCGGTGTGTGGCTGGTAGTGAGGGTCAGGCTGGGTGCGGTGTGTGGATGGCAGTGAGGGTCAGGCTGTGTGCGGTGTGTGGATGGTAGTGAGGTTCAGGCTGGGTGCGGTGTGTGGATGGTAGTGAGGGTCAGGCTGGGTGCGGTGTGTGGACGGCAGTGAGGTCAGGCTGGGTGCGGTGTGTGTGTGGCGGTGAGGGTCAAGCTGTGGGCGGTGTGTGGATGGTAGTGAGGGTTAGGCTGGGTGCGGTGTGTGGCTGGTAGTGAGGGTCAGGCTGGGTGCGATGTGTGGGTGGCAGTGAGGGTCAGGCTGGGTGCGGTGTGTGTGTGGCGGTGAGGGTAAGGCTGTGGGCGGTATGTTATTGGTGGTGAGGGTCATGCTGGGGGCGTTGTTTGGATGGTAGTGAGGGTCAGGCTGGGTGCACTGTGTGGGTGGCAGTGAGGGTCAGGCTGGGGACGGTGTGTGGGTGGTAGTGAGGGTCAGGCTGGGTGCTGGGAGTTGGTGTTAGTGAGGGTCAGGCGGGGTCCGGTGTGTGGGTGGTGGTGAGGGTCAGGCTGGGTGCGCTGTGTGGGTGGCAGTGAAGGTCAGGCTGGGGACGGTGTGTGGGTGGTAGTGAGGGTCTGGCTGGGTGCGGGGAGTTGATGTTTTTGAGGGTCAGGCTGGGTGCAGTGTGTGGCTGTTAGTGAGGGTCAGGCTGGGTGCGGTGTGTGGGTGGTAGTGAGGGTCAGGCTAGGTGCGGGAAGTTGGTGTTAGTGAGGGTCAGGCTGAGTGCGGTGAGTGGACGGCAGTGAGGGTCATGCTGGGTGCGGTGTGTGGGTGGTAGTGAGGGTCAGGCTGGGTGCAGTGGGTGGATGGTGGTGAGCGTCAGGCTGGGAACGGTGTGTGGGTGGTGATGAGTGTCAGGCTGGGGGCAGTGTGTGGATGGCGGTGAGGGTCAGGCTGTGTGCGGTGTGTGGATCAGCCTGGGGGCGGTGTGTGCATGGCAGTGAGGGTCAGGCTGGGGGCGGTGTGTGGGTGGTCGTGAGGGTCAGGCTGGGGACGGTGTCTGGGTGGCAGTGAGGGGAAGGCTGGGTGCGGTTAGTGGGTGGTAGTGAGGGTCAGGCTGCGTGCTGTGTGTGGGTGGCGGTGAGGGTCAGGCTGGGTGCGGTGTGTGGGTGGTAGTGAGGGTCAGGCTGGGGGCGGTGTGTGGGAGGCAGTCAGAGTCAGGTTGGGTGCGGTGTGTGGGTGGCAGTGAGGGTCAGGCTGGGGGCGGTGTGTGGATGGCAGTGAGGGTCAGGCTGGTGGCGGTGTGTGAGTGGTAGTGGGGGTCAGGCTGGGGGCCGTGTGTGGGTGGTAGTGAGAGTCAGGCTGGGTGCAGTGTGTGGGTGGTAGTGAGGGTCAGGCTGTGTGCAGTGTGTGCGTGGCAGTGAGGGTCAGGCTGGGTGCGGTGAGTGGAGGGCAGTGAGGGTCAGGCTGGGTGCGGTGTGTGGGTGGCGGTGATGGTCAGGCTGTGGGCGGTATGTTATTGCTGGTGAGGGTCAGGCTGGGGGCGTTGTGTGGGTGGTAGTAAGGGTCAGGCTTTGTGCGGTGCGTGTGTGGTAGTGAAGGTCAGGCTGTGTGCGGTGAGTTGGTGGTAGTGAGGGTCAGGCTGGGTGCGGTGAGTGGGTGGCAGTGAGGGTCAGGCTGGGGGCAGTGTGTGGGTGGCAGTGAGGGTCAAGCTGGGTGCGGTTTGTGGGTGGTAGTGAGGGTCAGGCTGGGGGCAGTGTGTGGGAGGCAGACTGAGTCAGGTTGGGTGCGGTGTGTGGGTGGCAGTGAGGGTCCGGCTGGGTGCGGTGTGTGGACGTCAGTGAGGGTCAGCTTGGGTCCGGTGTGAGGACAGCAGTGAGGGTCAGGCTGGGTGCGGTGTGTGGATGGCAGTGAGGGTCAGGCTGGGTGCGGTGTGTGGGTGGTAGTGAGGGTCAGGCTGGGTGCGGTGTGCGGATGGCAGTGAGGGTCAGGCTGCGCGCCGTGTGTGGGTGGTAGTGAGGGTCAGGCCTGGGACGGTGTGTGGGTGGTAGTGAGGGCCAGTCTGAGTGCGTTGTGTGGGTGGTAGTGAGGGTCAGGCTGGGGACGGTGTGTGGGTGGTAGTGACGGTCAGGCTGGGGGCGGTGTGTTGGTGGCAGTGAAGGTCAGGCTGGGGCGGTGTGTGGGTGGTAGTGAGGATCAGGCTGGGGGTGGTGAGTGGGTGGTCGTGAGGGCCAGTCTGAGTGCGGTGTGTGGGTGGTAGTGAGGGTCACGCTGGGTGCGGTGTGTGGGTGGTCGTGTGGGTCAGGCTGGGTGCGGGGAGTTGGTGTTGGTGAGGGTCAGGCTGGGTGCGGTGAGTGGACAGCAGTGAGGGTCAGTCTGGGTGAGGTGAGTGGGTGGTAGTGAGGGTCAGGCTGGGTGCGGTGAGTGGACGGCAGTGAGGGTCAGGCTGGGTGCGGTGTGTGGGTGGTAGTGAGGGTCAGGCTGGGGGCAGTTGGTGGATGGTGGTGAAGGTCAGGCTGGGGACGGTGTGTGGGTGTTAGTGAGGGTCAGGCTGGGTGCAGTGAGTTGGTGTTAGTGAGGGTCAGGCTGGGTGCGGTGAGTGGTCGGCAGTGAGGGTCAGGCTGGGTGCGGTGTGTGGGTGGTAGTGAGGGTCAGGCTGGGGGCAGTGGGTGGATGGTGGTGAGGGTCAGGCTGGGGACGGTGTGTGGGTGGTGGCGAGTGTCAGGCTGGGTGCAGTGTGTGGATGGCGGTGAGGGTCAGGCTGTGTGCGGTGTGTGGAAGTCGGTGTGGGTCAGCCTTGGGGCGGTGTGTGGATGGCAGTGAGGGTCAGGCTGGGGGCGGTGTGTGGGTGGTCGTGAGGGTCATGCTGGGGACGGTGTGTGGGTGGTAGTGAGGGTCAGGCTGGGTGAGGTGTGTGGCTGGTAGTGAGGGTCCGGCTGGGGGCGGTGTGTGGATGGCAGTGAGGGTCAGGCTGGGGGCGGTGTGTGGGTGGCAGTGATGGTCAGGCTGGGGGCGGTGTGTGGGTGGCAGTGATGGTCAGGCTGGATGCAGTGTGTGGGTGGCAGTGTGTGTCAGGCTGGGGGGCGGTGTGTGGATGGCAGTGTGGGTCATGCTGGGGGCGGTGTGTGGGTGGTAGTGAGGGTCAAGCTGGTTGCGGTGTATGGGTGGTTGTGAGGGTCAGGCTGGGGGCGGTGTGTGGGTGGTTGTGAGGGTCAGTCTGGGTGCGGTGTGTGGCTGGTTGTGAGGGTCAGGCTGGTTGTGAGGTTCAGGCTGGGTGCGGTGTGTGGACGGCAGTGAGTGTCAGGCTGTGGGCGGTGTGTGGGTGGTAGTGAGGTTCAGGCTGGGGGCGGTGTCTGGGCGGCAGTGAGGGTCAGGCTGGATTTTTTTTTACACTATTCATTTTTATGGTATTGGTGTTTTTAATACTTGGAGAATATCCATCTACAATAGATGGACTCTCCTTCTCTCCCTCTCCCCTTGCCTCGGCTGTGGTAACCTTCAGGTTAAACCCACCACCAGCCATCTCTCCCTAATGAGAGAGCAGCCCTATGGTCTGGGAGGACAATGCTGCCTTTCCGTTTTACACAGTGATGCCACTGTACCCCGGGGGTGGGGAGAGGGAATGCTGATGGTGGGGGATGGGACACCACTCAGGCACAGTGCTTTGTCCTGGAGGATGTTCACTGCCTTTAATATTGTTGTGGGCTGCACTGATGCAGGCGAGTGGAGAATGTCCCAACACAATCCTGATGTGTACCTTATAGAGAGCAAACAGACATTGGGGAATCAGGGCTTTGGGGAAACTGAGCAGAGGAAATTGTGGCTGCACTGTGACAGAGGGGTTTAGAAATGTTACAGATTATAATAATAAACCTTTCACCCATCGGCTCATTATACAAGGATTACAGGACACACATTGAATGTTTGGGAAGATCTATTGAGAGAATGGGATGATTCAAAGGAGAACTTTTATGCAGTAAATGGGATTGAGCTGGAACGCAATACTCACACACAATGTGAATATCCAGCTCCTGATGAATGCAGTAATTCTGTCAGGGTTTGGCATTACAGTTACTGAGATTCCCATCTGAATGTCCACCTGTAATATCCTGGAATACAAGTTTATAAAATCCATCACTGTCAGTTCAGGTTAGAAACTCGCACCACCCCCTCCTCCTGGCCCAGGATGACTGGACACATTACCCCTTGTGGAGGGCAGCAGTCAGTTCAGGGGGAAATCTATGTGGGTTTCTAGGAGTTTCCAACTTGGGACTTCATGTGACTGAACAGGGCAGATCTTTGACAAACGGGACAGAATGTTCCAAGAGTCAGTGAGATGTGGAGAGCAGGATTTGCTGCTTCTTTTTTAACTTCTGTGCTGCCGCTGTGCCTCATCAATAAGACATGGGGGGTGAAAGGCTCATGCAGCTCGATGGGCAAGTGGCCTCCATTCTGACCAATGGGCAGCAAAGTTCCTCCTAGTCCTCCCATAGAGCAACACTGCACGCTTCCCACTGCCCAGGACAACCAGTTAACGTTTAGAAGAATTGGGTGGAATCTGTCAGAAAAGGCATAACTGTAAAGTTCTAAGAGGATTGGTAAGTATGAGAGATGCACTGGAGAAGTTACCAGATGGAGTATAATTTGGGAAAATGGGAAGTTGGTCATTTTGGAGGGGATAGTAAGAGAACAGAGTGCTATTGACATGGTGGGAACTGTACAAAGCTGCACCACAAAGGGACCAGGGGGGTCATTCTGCAGGAAACACAGAAAGCCAGCAGATTCTGGGTCAGTCAAGGAATCAAGGGCTCTGTTTCAGATTCATCAAATTTAAGGCAACACCGACACGGGTAAGGGGTTTCAGTAGCAATGGAACTGGGGTGAGGTGGAGACAAGCAACATTTAAAAGATTGGAATTCCTGGTGTTTGTTATTGTGTAGAATCTGATCAGAAGGTCACCTTGGGGTTACAGATATAACAGCAATGTTGTAAAGAGTGTAGTTCTACCTCAGACTGCACCCAGCGAGAGGGAGGGGCTCAGCAGTAAGGGAAAGGAATTTCTAATAGCATCTGAAGGCAACGGGTTTAACCATTACAATGTTTCATTGGAGAAAATGCAGCCAATCGAGTAGTGGGAGTGTGGTCAGCAGTTTGATAACAGAGTAACAGTGGAATAATGGAGAGGGATGATGGGGAGGGAGAGCTGGGCATTGTCAGTGTACATGTGAAACCTAACACGGTGCTTTTGGACGATATCACCTCCTGGCTGTGTGTAGGTGAGAAAAAGGAGGGGCCAAGGATAGATCCTTAGATTCCCTACAGTGTGGAAACAGTCCCTTCAGCCCAACATGTCCACACTGACCCTCCGAAGAGGAACCCACCCAGACACATTCCCCTACATTTACCCCTGATTAATGCACCTAACATGACAGGCAATTTATCCTGGCCATTTCACCGAACCTGCACATCTTTGGTCTGTGGGAAGAAACCGGAGCACCGGAGGAAACCCACGCAGACACACAGGGAGGATGTGCAAACTCCACACACACAGTTGCCCGAGGCTGGAATCGAACCTGGGTCCCTGCTGTGAGGCAGCAGTGCTCACCACTGAGCCACTGTGCTGGCCAACCCTTGAGGGACACCACATACAGGGATTTCAGAAAGGAAATCAGAGAGGGTATCACAGCTACAGAAGTTACCATTGTCGAGGAGGGTCTGCCTACTGAGTCAGTATGGGTGGAAATTAGGAACGGTAAGGGAGCAGTTACCTCATTGGGCCACCCCCCCCCCCAAACAGCAGCAGGGAGACTGAGGAAAGCATAGATCGGCAGATTTTGGAAAAGTGTGAATGGAGTAGGGTTGTTGTAATGGGTGACTTTAACTTTCCCAATATTGATTGGAACATCCTTCGAACAGATGGTTTGGAAGGAGCTGTTTTTGTAAGGTGTGTTCAGGAGGGTTTCCTAACTCAGTACATTAAAGCGGCCGAGGCGGGGAGAGGCCATTGGTGGGTCGACGAGGGGAGAGGGGATTTGGTGCTCGGCAATGAGCCTGGGCAGGTGTCAGATCTTGTGGTGGGAGAGCATTTTGGTGATAGTGACCACAACTGCCTCGCATTGTACATAGCTATGGAGAAGGAGAGGAGCATGTACAATGGGAGGGTATTTAATTGGGGAAAAGAATACTATGATACTATCAGATGTGGGTTAGGAAGCATGGACTGGGAGCAATTGTTCCATAGAAAGGGCACTATAGACATGTGGAGACGGTTTAAGGAACAGTTGTTGCGACTGATGCATAAATATGTTCCTCTGAGATAGGTAAGAAGGGGTAAGATAAAGGAACCTTGGATGACGAGAGCGGAGGAGCTTCTCGTCAAAATAAAGAAGGCCACTTACGTAAGGTGGAGGAAGCTAAGGTCTTGCTCAGCTCTAGAGGATTACAGGCAGGCGGGGAAGGAGCTCAAAAATGGTCTGAGGAGAGCCAGGAGGGAGCACGAGAAAGGCTTGGCAGGAAGGATTAGGGAGAATCCAAAGGCATTTTACACGTATGTGAGGAATAAGAGACTGATCAAATAAGGAGTAGAACCGATCAGGGATAGCATAGGGAACTTGTGTGTAGAGTCTGAGGGGGTACGGGGAGCCCTAAATGGGTTTTTTGCTTCTGTCTTTACTAAAGAAAAGGACCTTGTAGTGAATGAAACCATTGAGGAGCAGGTAAGCATGCTGGATCAGATAGAGATTGAGGAAGCTGATGTGCTGAAATTTTTGACGAATGTTAAGATTGACAAGTCTCCAGGGCCAGACCAGATTTGTCCTCGGCTGCTTTAGGAAGAGAGAAATGTGACGGCTTCGCCGCTTGCGAAGATCTTTGCATCCTCGCTCTCCACTGGAGTCGTACCTGAGGACTGGAGGGAGGCAAATGTAATTCCTCTCTTCAACAAAGGAAATAGGGAAATCCCCAGCAATTACAGACCAGTCAGTCTCACGTCTGTCGTCTGCAGGGTGTTAGAAAGGATTCTGAGGGATAGGATTTATGACCCTCTGGAAGAGCGTGGTTTGATTAAATGCAGTCAGCACGGCTTTGTGAGGGGCAGGTCATGCCTCACAAATCTTATTGAGTTCTTTGAGGATGTTACTAGACAAGTTGATGAGGGTCGAGCGTTGGATGCTGTGTATCTGGACTTCAATAAGGCATTTGATAAGGTTCCCCATGGTAGGCTAGTTCAGAAGGTCAGGAGGAATGGGATACAGGGAAATGTAACTGTCTGGATACAGAATTAGCCAGTCGACAGAAGACGGCGAGTGGTAGTGGAAGGAAAGTATTCTGCCTGGAAGTCAGTGGTGAGTGGTGGGCTCTGCCCTTGGGCCTCTACTCTTTTTTTAACTTTGATTAATGACTTGGATGAGGGGATTGAAGGATGGGTCAGCAAGTTTGCAGACAACACAAAGGTTGGAGGTGTCGTTGACAGTGTAGAGGGCTGTTGTAGGCTGCAGCGGGACATTGACAGGATGCAGAGATGGGCTGAGAGGTGGCAGATGGTGTTCAACCTGGATAAATGTGAGGTGATGCATTTTGGAAAGTCGAATTTGAAAGCTGAGTACAGGATTAAGGCAGTGCGAAGGAACAGAGAGATTTTGGTGTGCACGTACATAGATCCCTTAAAATGGCCACCCAGGTGGACAGGGTTGTGAAGAAAGCATTTCGTGTTTTGGCTTTCATTAACAGGGGGATTGAGTTTAAGAGCCGTGAGGTATTGTTGCAGCTCTATAAAACTTTGGTTAGACTGCTCTTGGAATACTGTGTCCAGTTCTGGTCACCCTATTATCGGAAAGATGTGAATGCTTTGGAGAGGGTTCAGAGGAGGTTTACCAGGATGCTGCCTGGAATAGGTGGCTTATCTAACGAAGAGAGGTTGACTGATGTCGGACAATTTTCATTGGAAAAAAGAAGAAAGAGAGGGGACCTAATTGAGTTATACAAGATAATGAGAAGCATAGATAGAGTCGATAGCCAGAGACTATTTCCCAGGGCAGAAATGACTAACACGAGGGGTCATAGTTTTAAGCTGGTTGGAGGAAAGTATAGAGGGGATGTCAGAGGCGTGTTCTTTACACAGAGAGTTCTGCGAGCATGGAATGCGTTGCCAGCAGCAGTTGTGGAAGCGAAGTTGGGAACATTTAAGAGACTGCTGGATATGTATATGGTCACAGACATTTGAGGGTCCGTACATTAGGTTTACCTTACATGAGGATCAATTGTCGGCACAACATCGTGGGCTGAAGGGCCTGTTCTGTGCTGAACTGTACTGTGTTCTATGTTCTATGAAGTGTATCTGTACCTTTCGACCATCTGCACCCTGTACTGACAGATAGTGCTCCCTCAATACCTTAGGAACCATCCCCTCAGTAAGTTTATCCCCAGAGAACCTCGAGAAAACATCATACCCTCAATATCTCAGAAAGTAAAACTGTTACCCCCTTGGACCGTGATCATTCCCAAACCTGTTCTCACTGCGATGACCCACAGCCTCCCCCCACGGCCCAGAACATTAGTTGAGTCTCTGGATTGATCATTCGGCCCATCAGGTTCACACTGACCCTCGTCAGAGCATCCTATTCCCCCCCCCCACCGCATCCCCCTACCCCCCGCCCCATCCCAGGAACCCTTCATTCCTCTGGCTAATCCACCTAGCCTGCACATCTTTGGACAGTGACACGGGGAGAATGTGCCAACTCCACACAGACAGTCGCCCGAGGGGTGACTGGAATCGAACCCGGGGGGTGGGGGGGGGGTGAGGCAACACTGAGCCCCCCTGACAATCCCACCATCTCCTCCCCGTCGATGACCGTTTGATGTGTATACCCGGGGAGTATCTAACTTGTCTCGTGTTTATTTAAGAAAGATTATAGATAAGGGCAATGCCTCCACCAGCTCAATATGCTTGATCCCCCTTGAAAAAATATTTATATCAAATTCAAAAAGAGACTTTATTCACAAAAAAACTCTCCGTACAAACACAGTCACTAAAGTTCCTTCTGTACAGTCTGTACAACAAGTCTTTGCCATGACATATACACTCCCCTTGGCTGATTAACTGAAATGTTAGCTCTGAGCTGTTCCTTCTGAATTAACATCACAAAGTTACATTGATAAGGACCTTTGTGAAGTGCCTGTGTTCTGTATCTGTTCTCCCATGTAGCCCGCCCTCCGAATACAACAACTTATAAAGCTTTAAACCTGTTTGTCAACTTTCAGCAGAAGCAGCCTCAGGGCATTGAGCACAGACTGAATGACTCAGTGACGCTTGGATCAGGTCAGATCAAATTCTCAAGCAAACAGATGGCTGGGGATATTCAGTAACAACGGTGAGGAGAGAGAGGAACAATTCACATTTCAAGGGACCCTTCCTCAAAACGGCCTGTTCTGAAGGAGCTTTCCCGCAGAAATCACTGGATTGAAAGGTGAACTCTGTCTGTCTCTTCCTCCCTCTCCCATCAGAGATGCTGCCGGACATGCTGAGCTTCTTCAGCCATCTCTGTATTGATGTTTCAGGTCTCCAGCGGGTCCGTACAGATTGGTTTTAGTGTTGAATTCTCAAGCTTGCTCTGTTCAAGGGATTGAACCCTCTGCTACAAAGGGGGGTCAGTTACCTCTCTCTGTCCTCCCTCTCTCTGCCCCCTTTCTCTGTCCCTCTCTCTGTCCCCCCACTCTCAGTCCCACCTCTCTCTGTCCCCCTCTCTCTGTTGCCCCTCTCGCTGTCTCCCCCTCTCTATCTCCCCCTCTCTGTGCCCCCCTCTCTCTATCCACCCCCTCTCTGTCACCCTCTCTCTGTTCCCCTCTCTCTGTTCCCCTTCTCTCTGCCCCCTTCTCTCTGTTCGCCCCTCTCTGTCCTCTCTTTCTCTCCCCCTTCTTTCTCTGGCCCCTCCTCTGTCCCATTCTCTCTCGGACCACCATCTCTCTGTCCCCCCTCTCTCTGTCACCCCTCTCTCTGTCCCCCCCTCTCTCTGTCCCCCCCTCTCTGTCCCCCCTCTCTCTGTCCCTGTCTATATGTCTCTTTTTCTCTGTCCCTTTCTCTCTGCCCCCTCTCTCTGTCCCCCTCTTTCTGACACCTTCTCTCTGTCCCCTTCACTCTGCCCCCTCTCTCTGTCACCCCTCTCTGTCCCTGCTCTCTGTACCCGCTCTGTGTTCCTCCTCCTCTCTCTACCCCATCTCCGTGCCCCTTTCTCTACCCCCTCTCTCTATCCCCACTCTCCCTGAATCCCTCTCTCTGACCCCTTTAACCCCGTCTCTCTGACCCCCTGTCTCTGTTCCCCCTCTCTGTGTCCCCTCCCCAGTCTCCGCTCGCTCTGTCCCGCTCTTTCTGGGGCCAATCTCTCTGTTCCCCTCTTACTGTCCCCCTCTTACTGTCGCCCTCTCTCTGTCCCCTCTCTCTGTCACCCCTCTCTCTGTCCCTCTCTCTCTGTTACCCCTCTCTCTGTCCCCTCTCTCTGTCACCCCTCTCTCTGTCCCCCTCTCTCTGTCCCCCTCTCTCTGTCCCCCCTCTCTCTATCCCCCTCTCTCTCTATCCCCCTCTCTCTGTCCCCTCTCTCTGTCCCCTCTCTCTGTCACCCCTCTCTCTGTCCCCCTCTCTCTGTCCCCCTCTCTCTATCCCCCTCTCTCTATCCCCCTCTCTCTGTCCCCCTCTCTCTGTCACCCCTCTCTCTGTCGCCCTCTCTCTATCCCCCTCTCTCTGTCCCCTCTCTCTGTCCCCCTCTCTCTGTCCCCCTCTCTCTGTCCCCCTCTCTCTATCCCCCTCTCTCTATCCCCCTCTCTCTGTCCCCCTCTCTCTGTCCCCCTCTCTCTGTCACCCTCTCTCTATCCCCCTCTCTCTGTCCCCCTCTCTCTGTCCCCCTCTCTCTGTCACCCCTCTCTCTGTCACCCCTCTCTCTGTCCCCCTCTCTCTGTCCCCCTCTCTCTATCCCCCTCTCTCTGTCCCCTTCTCTCTGTCCCCCTCTCTCTGTCCCTGCTCTTTCTGATCCCTCTCTCTATCCCCCTCTCTCTGTCCCCCTCTCTCGGCCCCCCCTCTCCCTGTCCCCACTCTCTCTGTCCCCCCTCTCTCTGTCCACCCTCTCTCTGTCCCCCCCTGACCCCTTCTCTCTGTCCCCCCTTTGTCCCCTTCTCACTGTCCCCCCTCTCTGTCCGCCCTCACTCTCTGTGCCCCCCTCTCTATCTCCCCCCTCTCTGTCCCCTCCTCTCGGTCCCTCTCTCTCTGTAGCCTCTCTCTGTCCACCCTCTCTCCCTGTCCCCCCATTTCTGTCCCCCTCTCTCTGTCCCCCTCTCTCTGTCCCCCTCACTCTGTCCCTCTCTCTGTGCCCCCTCCTGTCCACCCTCTCTCCCTAAACCCATCTCTCTGTCCCCCTCTCTCTGTTCCCCTTCTCTGTGCGTCCCTTCTATCTCCCGCTCGCTCTGTCCACCTCTGTCTGTCCCCACTCTCTCTGTCCCCCTTTTACTGTCCCCCTCTCTCTATCCCCCTCTCTCTGTTCCCCTCTCTCTGTCTGCCCTCTCTCTGTCCGCCCTGTCCCTCCCTCTATCTCCTCTCTCTGACCCCACGCTCTGTTCCCCCCTCTCTGTTTCCCACTCTCTCTGTCCCCCCTGTCTCTGTTCCCCCTCTCTCTGTCCCACCCTCTCTCTGTCCCCCTCTCTGTAAATCCTCTCTTTGTCCCCCTCACTGTTCCCTTCTCTCTGTACCCCCTCTGTCTGCCCTCTCTCTGTACCCCCTCGCTCTGTCTCCCTGATCTCTGTCCCCCCTTCTCTCTGTCCGCCTTCCTCTTTGTTCCGCCTCTCTCTGTTCCCCCCTCTCACTGTCCCCCTCTCCCTGAACCCCTCTCGCTGCCCCCCATGACCCATCTCTCAGTCACCTATCTGTCTCCCATCTCTGTCTCCCACGCTGTGCCCCTCTCTCTGTTCCCCCCTCTCTCTGGTCACCCTCTCTCTGTCCTCTTCTTACTGTCCCTCTCTCTCTACCCCCACTCTCTTTACCCCCTCTTACTGTCCCCCTCTCTCTCTCCCCCTCTCTCTGCCCCCTCTCTCTGTCCCATACTCTCTGCCCCCACTCCGATCCCATCTCTCTGTCCCCACGACTCTCTAACCCCCTCTCTGTCCCCCACTCTCTGTCCCCACTCTCTGCCCTCCACTCCGATCACCTCTCTCTGTCCCCACGTCTCTCTGTCCCCCCCTCTCTCTCCCCACGCCACTCTGTCCCCAATCTCTCTGTCCCCCACCTCTGTCCGCCCTCTCCGTCCCCTCTCTTTGTCCCCCCTCTCTCTGTCCCCCTCTCTCTGTCCTCCTCTCTCTGTCCCCCTCTCTCTGTACCCCCTTTCTGACCCCCCTCTCTCCTTACCACCTCTCCCTGTCCCCCATGTCTCTGTACCACCTCTATTTCCTCCCGTGTCCCCCGCTCTGTTTTCCATCTCTCTTAACCACTCTCTGTCCCCCTCTCTCTGCCACCCACCCTTTGTCCCACACCCTGATCCCCCCATCCCCTCACTCCATCCCCATGTCTCTCAATCCCCCTCTTTCTGTCCCCCTCTCTCTGTCCCCCCTCTCTCTGTCCCCCTCTCTCTGTCCCCCCTCTCTCTGTCCCCACTCTCTCTGTCCCCACGTCTCTCTGTCCCCCCTCTCTCTGTCCCCCCATCTCTGTCCCCACTCTCTCTGTCCCCACTCTCTCTGTCCCCTCTCTCCATCCCCCTCTCTCTGTCCCCCTCTCTCTGTCTCTCCTCACTCTGCCCCCCATGTCCCTCTCTCTCTGTCGTCCCTCTCTGTCCACCCTCTCTCTGTCCCCCCTGACCCCTTCTCTCTGTCCCCCCTTTGTCCCCTTCTCACTGTCCCCCCTCTCTGTCTGCCCTCACTCTCTGTGCCCCCCTCTCTATCTCCCCCCTCTCTGTCCCCTCCTCTCTGTCCCCCTCTCTCTGTGCCCCTCTCTCTGTCCGCCCTCTCTCCCTGTCCCCCCATTTCTGTCCCCCCTCTCTCTGTACCCCTCTCTCTGTTCCCCTCTCTCTGTCCCCCTCACTCTGTCCCTCTCTCTGTACCCCCTCCTGTCCACCCTCTCTCCCTAAACCCATCTCTCTGTCCCCCTCTCTCTGTTCCCCTTCTCTGTGCCTCCCTTCTATCTCCCGCTCGCTCTGTCCACCTCTGTCTGTCCCATTCTCTCTGTCCCCACTCTCTCTGTCCCCCTTTTACTGTCCCCTTCTCTCTATCCCCCTCTCTCTATCCCCCTCTCTCTGTCTCCCCTCGCTCTGTCCCCCCTCTCAGTCCTCCCTCTCTGTCCTCCTCTCTCTGTCCGCCCTCTCCCTCCCTCTGTCTCCTCTCTCTGACCCCACGCTCTGTCCTACCTTCTCTGTCCCCCATCTCTGTCCCCCCTCTCTCTGTCCCCCCTCTCTGTCCGACCTCTCTTTGTCCCCCCTCACTGTTCCCTTCTCTCTGTACCACCTCTGTCTGCCCTCTCTCTGTGCCCCCTCGCTCTGTCTCCCTGATCTCTGTCCCCCCTTCTCTCTGTCCCATTCTCTCCTTTCCCCTCTCCCTGTCCCCTTCTCTCTCTGCCCCTTCTCTCTCTGCCCCGTCTCTCTCTGTCCCCCCTCTCTCTGTCCCCACTCTCTCTGTGTCCCCTCTCTCTGTGTCCCCTTTCTCTGTCCCACTTCTCGCTATCTCCCTCTCTCTCTGTCACCCCTCTCTCTTTCCCCCTCTTTGTCCCCTTCTCTCTGTCCTGCCCCTCTGTCCCCTTCTCACTGTCTCCCCTCTCTGTCTCGGGGGACAGAGAGAGGTGGTAAGGAGAGTGGGGGGTCAGAGGGGGGTACAGAGAGAAAGGGACATATAGAGAGGGACAGAGAGACGGGAATAGAGAGAGGGGGAGAAAGAGAGAGGGGTCAGAGAGAGGGGGAGAAAGAGAGAGGGGTCAGAGAGAGGGGGACAGAGAGAGGGGGACAGAGAGAGGGGGACAGAGAGAGGGGTACAGTAAGAGGGGAACGCAGGGAGGGGTTCAGGGAGAGTGGGTACAGAGAGAGGGAGGTAGAGAGAGTGGGCACAGAGAGGTGTGTCCAGAGAGGACGGGGGAAACGAGAATGGGGACAGAGAGAGACACAGAGGGGGACAGTGAGAGGTGGGTGACTGAGAGTGGGCGACAGAGAGAGAGGGACAGTTGAGGGGGTCAGAGAGTGGGGGACAGAGTGGGAGAGGGACAGAGAGTGGGGTGACGGAGAGACGAGGACAGAGAGAGAGAGGCGAGAGACAGAGGGGGAACAGTGAGAGGCATACAGAGAGAGCGGAAACAGAGAGAAGGGAACAGAGAGAGAGGGACACAGTCAGGGGGACAGACAGTGGGACAGAGAGAGGGGTGACAGAGGGAGGGGTGACAGAGAGAGGGGTGACAGAGAGAGGGGTGACAGAGAGAGGGGTGGCAGAGGGAGGGGTGACAGAGAGCGGGGCAGAGGGAGGGGCCGTGGTCAGAGAGGGGGGACAGTGTGGGGGATGGGGGGAGACAGATGGGGGAATGGGGGCACAGGGGGAACAGAGAGTGGTTAAGAGAGATGGAAAACAGAGAGCGGGTGTCACGGGGGCACATAGAGGGAGGTACAGAGACAGGGGAGACAGAGAGAGGTCGGAGAGAGAGAGGGGGCGGATGGGGGTCAGAGGGGAGGTACGGAGAGAGGGGGGATAATGGTTGGGGGCAGAGAGAGGGGGAAAGGGAGAGGGTTGGATAGAGAGAGTGGGGACCGAGAGAGGGGGACAGAGAAAGAGGCCGCCTCTCCCTGAACTCCTCTCTCTGCCCCTCTTTCTCTGTCCCCTTTCTCTGTCCCTCTTTCTCTGTCCCCTCTCTCTCTGCCCCCCTCTCTTTGTCCCCCCCCTCTCTGTCCCCTTTCTCTGTCCCTCTTTCTCTGTCCCCTCTCTCTCTGCCCCCCTCTCTTTGTCCCACCTCTCTCTGTCCCCCTCGCTCTGTTCCCCCTCTCTCTGTCTCCCCTCTCTCTATCTCCCCCTCTTTGTGTCCCACTCTCTCTATCCACCCTCTCTCTGTCGCCCTCTCTCTGTCCCCCTCTCTCTGTTCCCCTGTCTCTGTCCCCTTCTGTCTGCCCCCTTCTCTCTGTTCGCCCCTCTCTGTCCTCTCTTTCTCTCCCCGCTCTTTCTCTGTCCCCTCTGTCTCCGTCCCCTTCTCTGTCCCATTCTCTCTCTGACCCCCCCCTCTCTGTCCCTCTCTATATGTCTTTTTTTCTCTGTACCTTTCACTCTGCCCCCTCTCTCTGTCCCCATCTTTCTGACACCTTCTCTCTGTCCCCTTCCCTCTGTCCCCTACTCTCTGTCACCCCTCTCTCTGGCACCCCTCTCTCTGTTCCCCTCTCTCTATCACCCCTCTCTCTGTCACCCCTCTCTCTGTCCCCTCTCTCTCTGTCCCCCCTCTCTCTGTCACCACTCTCTCTGTCTCCCTCTCTCTGTCCCCCTCTCTCTGTCCCCCTCTCTCTGTCTCCCTCTCTCTGTCCCCCTCTCTCTGTCCCCCTCTCTCTGTCCCCTCTCTCTCTGTCCCCTCTCTCTGTCCCCCTCTCTCTGTCCCCTCTCTCTCTGTCTCCCCTTCTCTCTGTCCCCTCTCTCTCTGTCTCCCCTTCTCTCTGTCCCCTCTCTCTCTGTCCCCTCTCTCTGTCCCCCTCTCTCTGTCCCCCCTCTCTCTGTCCCCCTCTCTCTGTCCCCTCTCTCTGTCCCCACTCTCTTTGTCCCTCTCACTCTGTCCCTCTCTCTCTGTCAACCCTCTCTCTGTCCCCTCTCTCTCTGACACCCCTCTCTCTGTCCCCACTCTCTCTGATCCCCCTCTCTCTGTCCCTCTCTATATGTCTCTTTTTCTCTGTCCCTTTCACTCTGCCCCCTCTCTCTGTCCCCCACTTTCTGACACCTTCTGACACCTTTCTGTCCTCCTCTTACTGTTGCCCTCTCTCTGTCGCCCTCTCTCTATCCTCCTCTCTCTGTCACCCCTCTCTCTGTCACCCCTCTCTCTGTCACCCCTCTCTCTATCCCCCTCTCTCTGTCCCCTCTCTCTGTCCCCCTCTCTCTGTCCCCCTCTCTCTGTCCCCTCTCTCTATCCCCCTCTCTCTATCCCCCTCTCTCTGTCCCCCTCTCTCTGTCACCCCTCTCTCTGTCCCCCTCTCTCTGTCCCCCTCTCTCTATCCCCCTCTCTCTATCCCCCTCTCTCTGTCCCCTCTCTCTGTCCCCCTCTCTCTGTCCCCCTCTCTCTATCCCCCTCTCTCTGTCCCCCTCTCTCTGTCCCCCTCTCTCTGTCACCCCTCTCTCTATCCCCCTCTCTCTGTCCCCCTCTCTCTATCCTCCTCTCTCTGTCACCCCTCTCTCTGTCACCCCTTTCTCTGTCCCCCTCTCTCTGTCCCCTCTCTCTCTGTCACCCTCTCTCTGTCCCCACTCTCTCTGTCCCCACTCTCTCTGTCCACCCCTCTCCCTTTCCCCCTCTCTCTGCCCCCTCTCTCCGTCTCCCCGCTGTCCGTTCCCTCTCTCTCTGCCCCCTCTCTCCGTCTCCCCGCTGTCCGTTCCCCCTCTCTCTGTCCCCTCTGTGCCCCCATTACCCCCTCTATCTACCCCTGTCCCACCCTCTCTGCGCCCCCCTCTCTGTACCCCCATCTGTCCCCCAGTCTCTGTCGCCCCTCTCTCTATCTCTCTCTCTCTCTCTGTCCCCATTCTCTCTGTCCCCCTCTCTGTCCCCTTCTCTCTGTCGCACCTTCTCAGACCCCTTCTCTCTGTCCCCACTTCTGTCCCCTTCTCTCTTCCCAACCCCTCTCTGTCCCACCCCCTCTCTGTCCCACCCCCTCTCCGTGCCTCGGGTTCTCTGTCCCCCTCTCTCTGTCCCTCTCTCTCTGCACCCCCTCTCTCTGTCCGCCCTCTCTCTCTGTCCGTCTCTCTGTCCCTCTCTCTGTTCCCTCTCTCTGTACCCAACCCTTTGTCCTCCCCCGTCTCTGACCCCTCTTTCTCTGTCCCCTCTTTCTCTGTCCCCTTCTCTCTCTGTCCCCTCTTTGTCCTCACCATCTCTCTGTCCCGCCTGTTTCTGTCCCCCCTCCCTCCCCCTATCTCTACACCCCCTCTCTCTATCCCCCCTCTCTCTCCCCCTCTCTCTGATCCGCTCTATCTGTCCCCCCTCTCTCTCTCCCCCCTCGCTCTCTCTCTCCATCTCTCTGTCCCCCGTCTCTGTCCTCTCTCTGTGTCCTCCTCTCTCTGTTCCCTCTCTCTCTCTCCCCTCTCTCTGTCCCCTCTCTCTGTTCCCTCTCGCTGTCCCTCTTCTCTCTCTCTCCCCCTCTCTCTGTCCCCTCTCTCTGTTCCCTCTCGCTGTCCCTCTTCTCTCTCTCTCCCCCTCTCTCTGTCCCCCCTCTCTCTAATCCCTTGTCTCTGTCCCCCTCTATGTTTCCCCTTTCTTCCCCCACTCTCTCTATCCACAGCCCTCCCTTTCCCCCCTCTCTGCCCCCTCCCTCTGTCCCCCCTCTCTATCCCCCTCTCTCTGTCCCCCTCTCTCTCTGTTCCCTCTATCCGTCCCCACCCCCGCGTATCCCTTCTCTCTGATTGACCTCTCTCTGTCACCCATGTCTCTATACTCCCACCTATGGCACCCCGTGACCCCCGCTCTCAGTTTTCCCTCTCTCCTAACACTCTCTGTACCACTGTGCCCCTGTTCCACCCTCTGTCTCCCCTGTCCCCCTTCTCTGCCTCCCTCTCTCTGCCCCACTCTCTCTGTCCTGCGGTCTCTGTCCCTCTCTCTCTGTCCCCCTCTCCCTGTCACCCCTCTCTCTGTCCCCCTCTCCCTGTCCCCCGTCTCTCTGTCCCCCCCTCTCTGTCTCCACTCTCTCTGTGCCCCCTCTCTCTGTCACTCTCTCTCTGTCCCCTCTCTCTCTGTCCCCCTCTCCCTGTCACCCCTCTCTCTCTGTCACTGTCTCTCTGTGCCCCCTCTCTCTGTCTCTCTCTGTCTGTCCCCCTCACTCTGTCCCCGCTTTCTCTGTCCCACCCTCTATGTTCTCTTCGCTCTGTCACCACTTCTGTCCCATTCTCTCTTTGCCCCCTTCGCTGTCCCACCCCGTCTCTGTGCCTCGGCTTCTCTGCCCCCCACCTCTGTCCTCCCTCTCTCTGTACCCTTCTCTCTGTCCCCCTCTCTCTGTCACCTCTCTCTCTCCGCCCCTCTCTCTCACACCCCTCTCTCTGTCCCCTCCTTTCTGTTCCCCTCTCTCTTTCCCCCTCTGTCTGTCCCCCAAGTCTGTTCCCACTCTCTCTGTCCCTGACTCTCTCTATCCCCCTCCTCTCTGTCCCCCACTCTCTGTCCCCACCTCTCTGGTTCCCTCTCTCAGTCCCCCTCTCTCTGTCCCCGCTCTCTGTTCCCTTCTCACTGTTCCCCGCTCTCTGTTCCCTTTTCTCTGTCCCCTTCATTCTGTCTCCCTCTCTCTGTCTGCCCATTTTGTGCCCAACTCTGCCTCCTCAGTCTGCACCCTGCTCTGTCCCTCTCTCTGTCCTACCTCTGTCTGTCACGCTCTATGTCCCAAATCTCTCTGCCCCCTCTCTCTTACCCCCCTCACTCTGTCCCCCTCTCTCTGTCCCCCTCTCTCTGTCCCCACTCTCTCTGTCCCCTCTCTCTGTTCCCCCCGTCCCACCTCTCTCTGTCCCCACTCTCTCTGTCACCCCTCTCTCTGTCCCCCCTCTCTGTTCGCCTCTCTCTTTCCCCCTCTGTCTGTTCCCCTCTCTCTGCCCCCTCTCTCTCTGTCCTCCTCTCGCTGTTCGCCTCTCTCTGTTCCCCCTCTCTATGTCCCTCTCTGTCTGTCCCCCCTCTGAGTCCTCCACTCTGCCCCCTCAGTCTGCCCCCCTCTCTGTTCCTCTCTCTGTCCTACCTCTCTCTGTCCCCCTCTCTCTCTGTGTGCGCCTCTCTGTCTCTGGCCCAATCTGTCTCTGACCCCATCTCTCTGTACCCCCTCTCTGTCTCCCTCTCTCTCTGCCCCTCTCTCTCTCTCTGTCCCCCTTTATCTCCCCCTGTGTCCCACACTGTCTGTTTTCCCTCTCTATTCACTCCTCTCTGTCCGCCCTCTCTATCACCCTTTCTCTCTGTCCCCACTCTCTCTGCCCCTCTCTCTTACCCCCCTCTCTCTGTCCCCTCCTTTCTGTTCCCCCTCTCTCTGTCCCCCATGTTTGTCCCCCCTCTCTCTGTCACTCCTCTCCCTGTCCCCCTCTCTCTGCCCCCTCTCTCTGTCCCCTTATCTCTGTTCCTCTCTCTCTGTCCCCCTCTCTTTTTCCCCCATTTGTACCCAACTCTGCCCCATCAGTCTGCACCCTGCTCTGTCCCTCTCTCTGTCCCCCTCTCTCTGTCCCAAATCTCTCTGCCCCTTTCTCTGTCCCCTTCTCTCTGTCCCCCCTCTCACTCTCCCCTCTCGCTGTCCTCCTGATCTATCTCCCATCTCTCTGTCCCCACTCTCTCTGCCCCTCTGTCTTACCCCCCTCTCTCTGTCACCTCCTTTCTGTTCCTCTTACTCTTTCCCCCACTGTCTGTCCCCCAAGTCTGTCCCCACTCTCTCTGTCACCCCTCTCTCTGTCCCCACTCTCTGTCCCTCCTCTCTCTGTCCCCGCTCTCTGTCCCTCTCTCTGTCCCGGTCTCTCTCTGTCCTTCTCTCTATTCTCCTCTCCATGTCCCATTCTCTCTATTCTCCTCTCCATGTCCCATTCTCTCTGTTCCCCTCTCTCTGTCCCCCTCTCTATCCCCCCTCTCTGAACCCCTCTCTGTTCGCCTCTCTCTGTTCCCCTCTCTCTATCCCCCTCTGTCTGTCCCACTCTGTGTCCTCCACTCTGCCCCCTCAGTCTGCCCCCGTCTCTGTCCCCCCCGTCTCTGTCCCCCTCTCTCTCTGTCCCCCCCGTCTCTGTCCGCCCTCTCTCTCTGTCCCCCCGTCTCTGTCCCCCCGTCTCTGTCCGCCCTCTCTCTCTGTCCCCCCGTCTCTGTCCCCCCGTCTCTGTCCCCCTCTCTCTCTGACCCCCCGTCTCTGTGCCACCCGTCTCTGCCCCCCCGTCTCTGTCCCCGCCGTCTCTGTCCCCCTCTCTCTCTGCCCCCCATCTCTGTCCGTCCTCTCTCTCTGTCCCCCCGTCTCTGTCCCCCCGTCTCTGTCCCCCCCGTCTCTGTCCCCCTCTCTCTCTGTCCCCCCGTCTCTGTCCCCCCCTCTCTCTGTCCCCCCGTCTCTGTCCCCCCCGTCTCTGTCACCCCCGTCTCTGTCCCCCTCTCTCTCTGTCCCCCTCTCTCTCTGTCCCCCCGTCTCTGACCCCCCGTCTCTGTCCCCCCCGTCTCTGTCCCCCTCTCTCTGTCCCCCTCTCTCTCGGTCCCCCCCATCTCTGTCCCCCCCGTCTCTGTCCCCCCCGTCTCTGTCCCCCTCTCTCTGTCCCCCGTCTCTGTCCGCCCTCTCTCTCTGTCCCCCCCGTCTCTGTCCCCCCCGTCTCTGTCCCCCTCTCTCTCTGCCCCCCCGTCTCTGTCCGCCCTCTCTCTCTGTCCCCCCCGTCTCTGTCCGCCCTCTCTCTCTGTCCGCTCTCTCTCTCTGTCCGCCCTCTCTCTGTCCCCCCGTCTCTGTCCCCCCCGTCTCTGTCCCCCTCTCTCTCTGTCCCCCTCTCTCTCTGTCCCCCCCGTCTCTGTCCCCCTCTCTCTCTGTCCCCCTCGTCTCTGTCCACCCTCTCTCTCTGTCCCCCCCGTCTCTGTACCCCCCGTCTCTGTCACCCCCGTCTCTGTCCCCCTCTCTCTCTGTCCCCCCCGTCTCTGTCCCCATCTCTCTCTGTCCACCCCGTCTCTGTCCCCCTCTCTCTCTGTCCCCCTCTCTCTCTCTGTACCCCCCTCTGTCCCCCCGTTCTGTCCCCCTCTCTCTCTGTCTCCCCCGTCTCTGTCCCCCCCGTCTCTGTACCCCCCGTCTCTGTCCCACCCGTCTCTGTCCGCCCTCTCTCTCTGTCCGCCCCGTCTCTGACCCCCCGTCTCTGTCCCCCTCTCTCTCTGTCCCCCCCGTCTCTGTCCCCCTCTCTCTCTGTCCCCCCCGTCTCTGTCCCCCTCTCTCTCTGTCCCCTTCTCTCTCTATCCCCCTCTCTCTCTGTCCCCCCCGTCTCTGTCCCCCTCTCTCTCTGTCCCCTCGTCTCTGTCCGCCCTCTCTCTCTGTCCCCCCCGTCTCTGTCCCCCCCGTCTCTGTCACCCCCGTCTCTGTCCCCCTCTCTCTCTGTCCCCCCCGTCTCTGTCCCCATCTCTCTCTGTCCACCCCGTCTCTGTCCCCCTCTCTCTCTGTCCCCCTCTCTCTCTCTGTACCCCCCCTCTGTCTCCCCCGTCTCTGTCACCCCCGTCTCTGTACCCCCCGTCTCTGTCCCACCCGTCTCTGTCCGCCCTCTCTCTCTGTCCGCCCCGTCTCTGTCCCCCCCGTTTCTGACCCCTCTCTCTCTGTCCCCCCGTCTCTGTCCCCCCGTCTCTGTCCCCCTCTCTCTCTGTCCCCCCCGTCTCTGTCCCCCCCGTCTCTGTCCCCCCGTCTCTGTCCCCCTCTCTCTCTGTCCCCCCCGTCTCTGTCCGCCCTCTCTCTCTCTGTCCCCCCGTCTCTGTCCCTCCCGTCTCTGTCCCCCCGTCTCTGTCCCCTCTCTCTCTGTCCCCCCGTCTCTGTCCGCCCTCTCTCTCTGTCCCACCCGTCTCTGTCCGCCCTCTCTCTCTGTCCCCCTCTCTCTCTGTCCCCCCCTTCTCTGTCCCCCTCTCTCTCTGTCCCCCTCTCTCTCTGTCCCCCCAGTCTCTGTCCCCCCCGTCTCTGTCCGCCCTCTCTCTCTGTCCCCCCGTCTTTGTCCGCCCTCTCTTTCTGTCCCCCTCTCTCTCTGTCCCCCCCGTCTCTGTCCCCCTCTCTCTCTGTCCCCCTCTCTCTCTGTCCCCTTATCTCTGTTCCTCTCTCTCTGTCCCCCTCTCTTTTTCCCCCATTTGTACCCAACTCTGCCCCATCAGTCTGCACCCTGCTCTGTCCCTCTCTCTGTCCCCCTCTCTCTGTCCCAAATCTCTCTGCCCCTTTCTCTGTCCCCTTCTCTCTGTCCCCCCTCTCATTCTCCCCTCTCGCTGTCCTCCTGATCTATCTCCCATGTCTCTGTCCCCACTCTCTCTGCCCCTCTGTCTTACCCCCTCTCTCTGTCACCTCCTTTCTGTTCCTCTTACTCTTTCCCCCACTGTCTGTCCCCCAAGTCTGTCCCCACTCTCTCTGTCACCCCTCTCTCTGTCCCCACTCTCTGTCCCTCCTCTCTCTGTCCCCGCTCTCTGTCCCTCTCTCTGTCCCGGTCTCTCTCTGTCCTTCTCTCTATTCTCCTCTCCATGTCCCATTCTCTCTATTCTCCTCTCCATGTCCCATTCTCTCTGTTCCCCTCTCTCTGTCCCCCTCTCTATCCCCCCTCTCTGAACCCCTCTCTGTTCGCCTCTCTCTGTTCCCCTCTCTCTATCCCCCTCTGTCTGTCCCACTCTGTGTCCTCCACTCTGCCCCCTCAGTCTGCCCCCCTTCTCTGTCCCCCCCGTCTCTGTCCCCCTCTCTCTCTGTCCCCCCCGTCTCTGTCCGCCCTCTCTCTCTGTCCCCCCGTCATTGTCCCCCCGTCTCTGTCCGCCCTCTCTCTCTGTCCCCCCGTCTCTGTCCCCCCGTCTCTGTCCCCCTCTCTCTCTGACCCCCGTCTCTGTGCCCCCCGTCTCTGCCCCCCCGTCTCTGTCCCCGCCGTCTCTGTCCCCCTCTCTCTCTGCCCCCCCATCTCTGTCCGTCCTCTCTCTCTGTGCCCCCCGTCTCTGTCCCCCCGTCTCTGTCCCCCCCGTCTCTGTCCCCCTCTCACTCTGTCCCCCCGTCTCTGTCCCCCCTCTCTCTGTCCCCCCGTCTCTGTCCCCCCCGTCTCTGTCACCCCCGTCTCTGTCCCCCTCTCTCTCTGTCCCCCTCTCTCTCTGTCCCCCCCGTCTCTGACCCCCCGTCTCTGTCCCCCCCGTCTCTGTCCCCCTCTCTCTGTCCCCCTCTCTCTCGGTCCCCCCCATCTCTGTCCCCCCCGTCTCTGTCCCCCCCGTCTCTGTCCCCCTCTCTCTGTCCCCCCGTCTCTGTCCGCCCTCTCTCTCTGTCCCCCCCGTCTCTGTCCCCCCCGTCTCTGTCCCCCTCTCTCTCTGCCCCCCGTCTCTGTCCGCCCTCTCTCTCTGTCCCCCCCGTCTCTGTCCGCCCTCTCTCTCTGTCCGCTCTCTCTCTCTGTCCGCCCTCTCTCTGTCCCCCCGTCTCTGTCCCCCCCGTCTCTGTCCCCCTCTCTCTCTGTCCCCCTCTCTCTCTGTCCCCCCCGTCTCTGTCCCCCTCTCTCTCTGTCCCCCTCGTCTCTGTCCACCCTCTCTCTCTGTCCCCCCCGTCTCTGTACCCCCCGTCTCTGTCACCCCCGTCTCTGTCCCCCTCTCTCTCTGTCCCCCCCGTCTCTGTCCCCATCTCTCTCTGTCCACCCCGTCTCTGTCCCCCTCTCTCTCTGTCCCCCTCTCTCTCTCTGTACCCCCCCTCTGTCCCCCCCGTCTCTGTCCCCCTCTCTCTCTGTCTCCCCCGTCTCTGTCCCCCCCGTCTCTGTACCCCCCGTCTCTGTCCCACCCGTCTCTGTCCGCCCTCTCTCTCTGTCCGCCCCGTCTCTGTCCCCCCCGTTTCTGTCCCCCTCTCTCTCTGTCCCCCCCGTCTCTGTCCCCCTCTCTCTCTGTCCCCCCCGTCTCTGTCCCCCTCTCTCTCTGTCCCCTTCTCTCTCTATCCCCCTCTCTCTCTGTCCCCCCCGTCTCTGTCCCCCTCTCTCTCTGTCCCCCTCGTCTCTGTCCGCCCTCTCTCTCTGTCCCCCCCGTCTCTGTCCCCCCCGTCTCTGTCACCCCCGTCTCTGTCCCCCTCTCTCTCTGTCCCCCCCGTCTCTGTCCCCATCTCTCTCTGTCCACCCCGTCTCTGTCCCCCTCTCTCTCTGTCCCCCTCTCTCTCTCTGTACCCCCCCTCTGTCCCCCCCGTCTCTGTACCCCTCTCTCTCTGTCTCCCCCGTCTCTGTCACCCCCGTCTCTGTACCCCCCGTCTCTGTCCCACCCGTCTCTGTCCGCCCTCTCTCTCTGTCCGCCCCGTCTCTGTCCCCCCCGTTTCTGTCCCCCTCTCTCTCTGTCCCCCCCGTCTCTGTCCCCCCCGTCTCTGTCCCCCTCTCTCTCTGTCCCCCCCGTCTCTGTCCCCCCCGTCTCTGTCCCCCCGTCTCTGTCCCCCTCTCTCTCTGTACCCCCCGTCTCTGTCCGCCCTCTCTCTCTCTGTCCCCCCCGTCTCTGTCCCTCCGTCTCTGTCCCCCCGTCTCTGTCCCCCTCTCTCTCTGTCCCCCCCGTCTCTGTCCGCCCTCTCTCTCTGTCCCACCCGTCTCTGTCCGCCCTCTCTCTCTGTCCCCCTCTCTCTCTGTCCCCCCCTTCTCTGTCCCCCTCTCTCTCTGTCCCCCTCTCTCTCTGTCCCCCCAGTCTCTGTCCCCCCCGTCTCTGTCCCCCCTCTCTCTCTGTCCCCCCGTCTTTGTCCGCCCTCTCTTTCTGTCCCCCTCTCTCTCTGTCCCCCCGTCTCTGTCCCCCTCTCTCTCTGTCCCCCTCTCTCTCTGTCCCCCCCGTCTCTGTCCGCCCCGTCTCTGTCCGCCCTCTCTCTCTGTCCCCCCCGTCTCTGTCCGCCCTCTCTCTCTGTCCCCTCTCTCTCTGTCCCCCCGGTCTCTGTACCCCCCCGTCTCTGTCCCCCCCGTCTCTGTCCCCCTCTCTCTCTGTCCCCCGTCTCTGTCCGCCCTCTCTCTCTGTCCCCCTCGTCTCTGTCCGCCCTCTCTCTCTGTCCCCCTCTCTCTCTGTCCCACCCGTCTCGGTCCGCCCTCTCTCTCTGTCCCCCCCGTCTCTGTCCCCCCGTCTCTGTCCGCCCCCTCTCTCTGTCCCCCCCGTCTCTGTCCGCCCTCTCTCTCTGTCCGTCCTCTCTCTCTGTCCCCCCCGTCTCTGTCCCCCCCGTCTCTGTTCCCCCGTCTCTGTTCCCCCCTCTCTCTGTCCCCCTCTCTCTCTGTCCCCCTCGCTCTCTGTCCCCCCCGTCTCTGTCCCCCCCGTCTCTGTCCCCCCGTCTCTCTGTCCCCCCCGACTCTGTCACCCCCGTCTCTGTCCCCCCCTCTCTCTGTCCCCCTCTCTCTCTGTCCCCCTCTCTCTCTGTGCCCCCGTCTCTGTCCCCCTCTCTCTCTGTCCCCCCGTCTCTGTCCCCCCGTCTCTGTCCCCCTCTCTCTCTGTCCCCCCCGTCTCTGTCACCCCCGTCTCTGTCCCCCCCGTCTCTTTCCCCCTCTCTCTCTGTCCCCCCGTCTCTGTCCGCCCTCTCTCTCTGTCCGCCCTCTCTCTCTGTCCCCCCGTCTCTGTCCCCTCTCTCTCTGTACCCCCCGTCTCTGTCCCCCCCGTCTCTGTCCCCCTCTCTCTCTGTCCGCCCTCTCTCTCTGTCCCCCCGTCTCTGTCCCCTCTCTCTCTGTCCCCCCCGTCTCTGTCCCCCCCGTCTCTGTCCCCCTCTCTCTCTGTCCGCCCTCTCTCTCTGTCCCCCGTCTCTGTCCCCTCTCTCTCTGTCCCCCGTCTCTGTCCCCCTCTCTCTCTGTCCCCCCGTCTCTGTCCCCCCGTCTCTGTCCCACTCTCTCTGTCCCCCCCGTCTCTGTCCGCCCTCTCTCTCTGTCACCCCCGTCTCTGTCCCCCTCTCTCTGTCCCCCCGTCTCTGTCCCCACCGTCTCTGTCCTCCCTCTCTCTCTGTCCCCCCCGTCTCTATCCCCCTCTCTCTCTGTCCCCCCGTCTCTGTCCCCCTCTCTCTCTGTCCCCCCCGTCTCTGTCCGCCCTCTCTCTCTGTCCCCCCCGTCTCTGTCCCCCCCGTCTCTGTCCCCCCGTCTCTGTCCCCCCGTCTCTGTCCTCCCTGTCTCTGTCCCCCCCGTCTCTGTCCCCCCGTCTCTGTCCGCCCTCTCTCTCTGTCCCCCTCTCTCTCTGTCCCCCCGTCTCTGTCCCCCCGTCTCTGTCCCCCCGCTCTCTCTGTCCCCCCGTCTCTGTCCGCCCTCTCTCTCTGTCCGCCCTCTGCCTCTGTCCCCCCGTCTCTGTCCCCCGTCTCTGTCCGCCCTCTCTCTCTGTCCCCCGTCTCTGTCCGCCCTCTCTCTCTGTCCCCCCCGTCTCTGTCCCCCCTCTCTCTGTCCCCCCGTCTCTGTCCGCCCCGTCTCTGTCCCCCCCGTCTCTGTCCCCCCGTCTCTGTCACCCCGTCTCTGTCCGCCCTCTCTCTCTGTCCCCCCTGTCTCTGTCCCCCTCTCTCTCTGTCCCCACCGTCTCTGTCCCCCTCTCTCTCTGTCCCGCTCTCTCTGTCCCCCCGTCTCTGTCCGCCCTCTCTCTCTGTCCGCCCTCTCCCTCTGTCCCCCACGTCTCTGTCCCCCCGTTTCTGACCCCTCTCTCTCTGTTCCCCCGTCTCTGTCCCCACGTCTCTGTCCGCCCTCTCTCTCTGTCCCCCCCGTCTCTGTCCCCCCCGTCTCTGACACCTCTCTCTCTGTTCCCCCCGTCTCTGTCCCCCCCGTCTCTGTCCGCCCTCTCTCTCTGTCCCCCCGTCTCTGTCCCCCCCGTCTCTGTACCCCCCGTCTCTGTCCCCCCGTCTCTGTCCGCCCTCTCTCTCTGTCCCCCACGTCTCTGTCCCCCTCTCTCTCTGTCCCCCCCGTCTCTGTCCCCCCCGTCTCTGTCCCCCCGTCTCTGTCCCCCCGTCTCTGTCCGCCCTCTCTCTCTGTCCCCCCCGTCTCTGTCCCCCGCTCTCTGTCCCCCCTGTCTCTGTCCGCCCTCTCTCTCTGTCCCCCCCGTCTCTGTCCCCCCCGTCTCTGTCCCCCTCTCTCTCTGTCCCCCCCGTCTCTGTCCCCCTCTCTCTGTCCCCCCTGTCTCTGTCCGCCCTCTCTCTCTGTCGCCCCCCGTCTCTGTCCCCCTCTCTCTCTGTCCCCCCGTCTCTGTCCCCCTCTCTCTGTCCCCCCTGTCTCTGTCCGCCCTCTCTCTCTGTCCCCCCCGTCTCTGTCCCCCCGTCTCTGTCCCCCTCTCTCTCTGTCCCCCCCGTCTCTGTCCCCCTCTCTCTGTCCCCCCGTCTCTGTCCCCCCGTCTCTGTCCCCCTCTCTCTCTGTCCGCCCTCTCTCTCTGCCCCCCGTCTCTGTCCCCCCCGTCTCTGTCCCCCCGTCTCTGTCCGCCCTCTCTCTCTGTCCCCCTCCGTCTCTGTCCGCCCTCTCTCTGTGTCTCCCCCATCTCTCTCCGCCCTCTCTCTCTGTCCCCCCGTCTCTGTCCCCCTCTCTCTGTCCCCCCCGTCTCTGTCCCCCTGTCTCTGTCCGCCCTCTCTCTCTGTCCCCCTCTCTCTCTGTCCCCCCGTCTCTGTCCCCCCCGTCTCTGCCACCCCCGTCTCTGTCCCCCCGTCTCTCTGTCCCCCCCGTCTCTGTCCCCCCCGTCTCTGTCCCCCCGTCTCTCTGTCCCCCCGTCTCTGTCCCCCCCGTCTCTGTCCCCCGTCTCTCTGTCCCCCCCGTCTCTGTCCCCCACGTCTCTGTCCCCCCCGTCTCTGTCACCCCCGTCTCTGTCCCCCTCTCTCTCTGTCCCCCCCGTCTCTGCCCCCTCTCTCTCTGTCCCCCCCGTCTCTGTCCCCCCCGTCTCTGTCCCCACCGTCTCTGTCCCCCCGTCTCTGTCCCCCCCGTCTCTGTCCGCCCTCTCTCTCTGTCCCCCCCGTCTCTGTCCGCCCTCTCTCTCTGTCCCCCCCGTCTCTGTCCCCCTCTCTCTCTGTCCCCCCCGTCACTGTCCCCCCCGTCTCTGTCCCCCCCGTCTCTGTCCGCCCTCTGTCTCTGACCCCCCCGTCTCTGTCCCCCCCGTCTCTGTCCCCTCTCTCTCTGTCCCCCCCGTCTCTGTCCCCCCGTCTCTGTCCCCCTCTGTCTCTGTCCCCCCGTCTCTGTCCGCCCTCTCTCTCTGTCACCCCCGTCTCTGTCCCCCCCGTCTCTGTCCCCCCCGTCTCTGGCCCCCCGTCTCTGTCCCCCCCGTCTGTGTCCCCCTCTCTCTCTGTCCCCCTCTCTCTCTGTCCCCCCCGTCTCTGTCCCCCCCGTCTCTGTCCCCCCGTCTCTGTCCGCCCTCTCTCTCTGTCCCCCCCGTCTCTGTCCCCCTCTCTCTCTGTCCCCCCGTCTCTGTCCCCCTCTCTCTCTGTCCCCCCCGTCTCTGTCCGCCCTCTCTCTCTGACCCCCCCGTCTCTGTCCCCCCCGGTCTCTGTCCCCCCCGTCTCTGTCCCCCCCCGTCTCTGTCCCCCCCGTCTCTGTCCCCCCGTCTCTGTCCGCCCTCTCTCTCTGTCCCCCCGTCTCTGTCCCCCTCTCTCTCTGTCCTCCCCGTCTCTGTCCCCCCGTCTCTGTCCCCCCCGTCTCTGTCCCCCTCTCTCTCTGTCCTCCCGTCTCTGTCCCCCTCTCTCTCTGTCCCCCCCGTCTCTGTCCCCCCCGTCTCTGTCCCCCCCGTCTCTGTCCCCCTCTCTCTCTGTCCCCCCGTCTCTGTCCCTCCCGTCTCTGTCCCCTCCCTCTCTGTCCCCCCCGTCTCTGTCCACCTCTCTCTCTGTCCCCCCGTCTCTGTCCCCCTCTCTCTCTGTCTCCCCGTCTCTGTCCCACCCGTCTCTGTCCCCCTCTCTCTGTCCCCCCCGTCTCTGTCCCCCCCGTCTCTGTCCGCCCTCTCTCTCTGTCCGCCCTCTCTCTCTGTCACCCCCGTCTCTGTCCCCCCGTCTCTGTCCCCCTCTCTCTCTGTCCCCCCCGTCTCTGTCCGCCCTCTCTCTCTGTCGCCCTCTCTCTCTGACCCCCCGTCTCTGTCCCCCCCGTCTCTGTCCCCCTCTCTCTCTGTGTCCCCGTCTCTGTCCCCCTCTCTCTCTGTCCCCCCGTCTCTGTCCCCCTCTCTCTCTGTCCTCCCCGTCTCTGTCCCCCCGTCTCTGTCCCCCTCTCTCTCTGTCCCCCCGTCTCTGTCCCCCCGTCTCTGTCCCCCTCTCTCTCTGTCCCCCCCGTCTCTGTCCCCCTCTCTCTCTGTCCCCCGTCTCTGTCCCCCCCGTCTCTGTCCCCCTCTCTCTCTGTCCCCCGTCTCTGTCCCCCCCGTCTCTGTCCGCCCTCTCTCTCTGTCCGCCCTCTCTCTCTGTCCCCCCCGTCTCTGTCCCCCACGTCTCTGTCCGCCCTCTCTCTCTGTCCCCCTCTCTCTCTGTCCCCCCCGTCTCTGTCCCCCCCCGTCTCTGTCCCCCCCGTCTCTGTCCGCCCTCTCTCTCTGTCCGCCCTCTCCCTCTGCCCCCCGTCTCTGTCCCCCCCGTCTCTGTCCCCCCGTCTCTGTCTCCCTCTCTCTCTGTCCGCCCTCTCCCTCTGTCCCCCCGTCTCTGTCCCCCCGTCTCTGTCCCCCCCGTCTCTGTCCCCCTCTCTCTCTGTCCCCCCCGTCTCTGTCCGCCCTCTCTCTCTGTCCCCCCCGTCTCTGTCCCCTTCTCTGTCTGTCCCCTCTCTCTGTGTCCCCTTCTCTCTCTGTCCCCTCTCTCTGTGTCCCCCCCGTCTCTGTCCGCCCTCTCTCTGTGTCCCCCCCGTCTCTGTCCGCCCTCTCTCTCTGTCCCCCGTCTCTGTCCCCCCCGTCTCTGTCCCCCTCTCTCTGTCCCCCCTGTCTCTGTCCGCCCTCTCTCTCTGTCCCCCCCGTCTCTGTCCCCCCCGTCTCTGTCCCCCCTCTCTCTCTGTCCCCCCCGTCTCTGTCCGCCCTCTCTCTCTGTCCCCCCCGTCTCTGTCCCCCCCGTCTCTGTCCCCCCCGTCTCTGTCTGCCCTCTCTCTCTGTCCGCCCTCTCTCTCTGTCCCCTCTCTCTCTGTCCGCCCTCTCTCTCTGTCCCCCCCGTCTCTGTCCCCCCCGTCTCTGTCCCCACCGTCTCTGTCCGCCCTCTCTCTCTGTCCCCCCCCGTCTCTGTCCCCCCCGTCTCTGTCCCCGTCTCAGTCCCCCTCTCTCTCTGTCCCCCCCGTCTCTGTCCCCCCCGTCTCTGTCCCCCCCGTCTCTGTCCCCCTCTCTCTCTGTCCCCCTCTCTCTGTCCCCCCACGTCTCTGTCCCCCCCGTCTCTGTCCCCCCCGTCTCTGTCCCCCTCTCTCTCTGTCCCCCCTCTCTCTGTCCCCCCCGTCTCTGTCCCCCTCTCTCTCTGCCCCCCCGTCTCTGTCCGCCCTCTCTCTCTGTCCCCCCGTCTCTGTCCGCCCTCTCTCTCCGTCCCCCCCGTCTCTGTCCCCCCCCGTCTGTGTCCCCCTCTCTCTCTGTCCCCCTCTCTCTCTGACCCCCGTCTCTGTCCGCCCTCTCTCTCTGTCCCCCTCTCTCTCTGTCTCCCCCGTCTCTCTCACCCCCGTCTCTGTCCCCCCCGTCTCTGTCCGCCCTCTCTCTCTGTCCCCCCGTCTCTGTCCGCCCTCTCTCTGTCACCCCCGTCTCTGTCCCCCCTCTCTCTGTACCCCCGTCTCTGTCCGCCCTCTCTCTCTGTCCCCCCGTCTCTGTCCGCCCTCTCTCTCTGTCCCCCCCGTCTCTGTCCCCTCTCTCTGTCCCCCCCGTCTCTGTCCCCCTCTCCTCTGTCCCCCCGTCTCTGTCCCCTCTCTCTCTGTCCCCCTCTCTCTCTGTCCCCCCCGTCTCTGTCCGCCCTCTCTCTCTGTCCCCCCCGTCTCTTTCCATCCTCTCTCTCTGGCCCCCCCGTCTCTGTCCCCCTCTGTCTCTGTCCCCCCCGTCTCTGTCCGCCCTCTCTCTCTGTCCCCCCCGTCTCTGTCCGCCCTCTCTCTCTGGCCCCCCCGTCTCTGTCCCCTCTGTCTCTGTCCCCCCCGTCTCTGTCCGCCCTCTCTCTCTGTCCCCCCCGTCTCTGTCCCCCCCGTCTCTGTCCTTCCCCGTCTCTGTCCCCCCTCTCTCTGTCCCCCCTCTCTCTGTCCCCCCTCTCTCTGTCCCCCTTCTCTCTGTCCCCCGCTCTCTCTGTCCCCCATCTCTCTGTCGTCCCTTCTCTCTGTCGTCCCTTCTCTCTGTCGTCCCGTCTCTCTGTCGCCCCTTCTCTCTGTCGTCCCTTCTCTCTGTCGTCCCTTCTCTCTGTCGTCCCGTCTCTCTGTCCCCCTTCTCTCTGTCGTCCCTTCTCTCTGTCGTCCCGTCTCTGTCCCCCTTCTCTCTGTCCCCCTTCTCTCTGTCCCCTTCTCTCTGTCGTCCCGTCTCTCTGTCCCCCTTCTCTCTGTTGTCCCGTCTCTCTGTCCCCTTCTCTCCCTCCCCACCCTCCCTCACCTCTCTTGCACTCTCCATCCCTCTCGTCCTACCCTCCCGCTCCCCCTCTCTCACCCTCACCCTCGCTCGCACTCCCCTCTCTCGCCCTCCCCCTCTCTCACACTCCCCTATCTCACTATCTCCCTCCCTCTCGCCCTCTCCCTCCCTCTTGCCCACCCCTCCCTCCCTCCCCTCTCTCGCCCTCTCCCCTCTCGCTCTCTCCTCTCTCGCCCTCTCCATCCCTCTCGCCTTCACCTCCCTGTCCCCTCACTCGCACTCCCCTCTCTCCCCCTCCCCCTGTCTCGCCATCTCCTCTCTCACCCTCCTCTCTCTCGCCCTCCTCCTCTCTCGCACTCCAGTCTCTCCCCATCCCCCCTCTCTTCCCTCCCCTCTCTCACTCTCCCTACCTCTCGTGCTCCTCTCTCTTGCACTCCCCTCCCTCACTCCCCTGTCTCATCCTCCCCTCTCTCAACCTCTCCCCTCTCTCTCTCCCTCCCCTACCTCCCTCCCCTCTCTCGCCTTCTCCCTCTCCCTTTTCCTCCCCGTCTCTCGCGCTCCCTCCCTCTTCCATCCCCTCTTTCGGCCACTCCCTCACTCTTGACATTCCCTCCCCTCCCTTCGTCCCATCCCTCGTCCTTCCCTATCTCACCCTATCTCTCCCTTGCCCCCTCTCTCTCCCCCCGTTCCTTCACTTTCCCTCCACCATCTCTCACTCTTGACCCCCATTAATCAGTCTCTCTCTCTCTCCCCACCTTCCTCCGTTTCTCTCTGACTGAATCGCTCTCCCTCCTGTCCCTCCCTCCCTCACTCTCTCTGACATACTCTGTCTCCCTGGTCTTTCCCTCTCCCTCTGACCCAGAGACTGGGGATATTTGGGGGTGAGGCTGCATGTGGGGTGTGGGGGTAAGATGTGGGAGGTGAGGAAAATGGGGTAGAGATGGAATTGTGGGAGGGAAACAGCGACGGCATGAGAGAGAGAGGGGGAGAGGGAAAGTGGAGTCAGGTGGAGAAACCGGGTTTGGGGGCGGTGTGTGTGAGAGAGTGGGGGATGAGGGAGAGGGTTGAGAAAGAGAGTGTGTGCTAAAAGAGAGAGAGAGAGAGAGAATTGAGGAGAAAGAGTAGGGGAGAGGTAATGGGGTGGCCAGGCCCAGTGGGGGGAACAGAGGGAGTTAACCCCAGCTCCTGAGCTCAGGCCGCGGTGCCCTCCCCTTCCCTGAGGACCAGGACTTGGGGCTGAGTCTGTCTCTCTCCAGCTCAGCTTCTCCAACACAAAGACACGCAACAACATCGGTCCCTCTGCTGCTCGGCACGCTGTCATCAGCATTTTTATTGGTTACAAATGGAAGTGATGGATACAGTCAGTGGGATGGTGCCTTTTCTCACTGGCCCCTGAGTTGTGAGAAACATTGAAATGTTTCCCTGTAACACCCCTGTGTGATAAGGAGGGAAAAACCATCGCTATCCTCCGTCTGTTACCATAGCGACAGGCTGCTCCATCGCTGAAACACTGAACTGAAATGAGAAAATCCCGGATGGTGTGATTAATGAGGGAATTTGATGGATGGATGGATTTGGGTGAAGGGATATTTCAGCACATTCTTCAGCTGCTGCCTGAACTTAGTCTGGGTCACGGCATAAATCGCGGTGTTTGTGCAGCAACTGAGGAGCTGCAGCATGAAGCCCAATTCCTGCACAAAGAAATGGAGATGCACAGACTTATACCCAATCACCCACATCCGTCTCCATATCGAATACAGCATTAACGTTGACCATAACAGGATGAAATTGGCCGAGATCACAAACAGTAAAATGATGGATTTTTTTCGGTTTCTCATTTCAGTGTCAGACTGAGAGTCCCCATTGGTGTGAGCGCGGAGTCTCCTGCGGGCTCTGCTGGTCACTAAAATGTGTCTGACGGTGAGAACATTGAGCAGCAGAATCAGGAGAAATGTGACACCCGGGGTTAGAATGTGGTGGAGGAGCTCGATTGTGACCCAGACACTGGAGACTCCAACAGCGACTGTTACATCACAAAACCAGGGGAGGTTCCCCAGCAAATACCGAGCCGTGAGCATAAAATACCAGGAAATGTTCTTTAAACAGCTCAGCACAGTCACTGCTCCCAGAACCACAGCCGCCGTTTTCTCACTGCAATATTTACTTTTCAGCTTCTGGCAACAAATGGCCACAAACCGATCAAAGGTGAAAGTGACGGTGAACCAGACAGAGCAGTCAGTGGCTGCATAAAGCAGGACGGCGTGGATATTGCACACGGGGACGGAGTACCTCAGGAAATAAAACTGTTCCTGATAAACAATGGGAATGTGTCTCAGGATCAGGTCGAGGATAATGACCAGGAGATCCGCCGCTGCCATGGCCCCCAGGTAACGTCTGACACATGGAGACAATCCACAATCTTTATAAAGCAGGACGTAGATGGTCACTACGTTAACTGTGAGGAAGGAAAACAAACCCATTATCCATCAGCCTGGAGGCAAAGGGACCCGTTTGATCGGGGACCCAGTGAGATTTTCAAATGTGTCCCTGTATTCAGGGATTTATTAAAATAATTGGAGCTGGAATAACAAATGGGAAGGTCAGAATTACTGAAAAAATGTGACACAAACCACAAGAAACCCTCCCTCCCCAAACACACCGAGACACATCCATAAGGACAGATGGTTTCTAGAACATTCCCACAAACTCGATCACTCGAGAGCAGACACAGGTCACTCCTTCCCAGTTCCTAATACAGAGGGTGGGAACGTTGTTGTCCTGAAGGATTCTGTCCCAGTTTCCTGAAAACAAACAGTGTTTGGGAATTTCTGTATTTTGGTCTAAATTGTGGTCGATCCTGTGTCGTGGAGAAATTTAAACGCAGGGAAAACGTATTCCCCCCTTTAACTGCCCGAGGGGCCTTCGGAATAGTGTCTCCTTCTCCCTGGAACGGGATCTCTTCCCTCGGGATCTTATCGTTTGTTCAATTCACTGACGTCCGGCCGTTCACAAACAAACAACGTCAGGGACAGAACGTTCCGGGGAATGTCAGTTATAGAATGTCGGGGACAGAACGTTCCGGGGAATGTCAGTTATAGAATGTCGGGGTCAGAACGTTCCGGGGAATGTCAGTTATAGAATGTCGGGGACAGAACGTTCCGGGGAATGCCAGTTATAGAATGTCAGGGACAGAACGTTCCGGGGAATGCCAGTTATAGAATGTCGGGGACAGAACGTTCCGGGGAATGTCAGTTATAGAATGTCGGGGACAGAACATTCCGGGGAATGTCAGTTATAGAATGTCAGGGACAGAACGTTCCGGAGAACCCCTTGACCTGTCCATCACCTTTCCCCCCCCACCCCCATCCACCCCACCAACATGATGTACTGTGCACAGGCTACATACCTGTCCCGCACGGGGAGCTGTGCAGACCACATCATTGTATTGTCCATAAACCTCAGCCAGACAGTTTGACCAGCACAGAGACCTGTGCAGTGATCACCCGTGAATTCATCTGTAAACCAGGAGTAGTTACCCTCCCAGCATGTAGGGCTGTGTACCCCACCCCAGTGCATTGATCTGTAACCCAGGAGCAGTTACCCTCCCAGCATGTAGGACTGTGTACATCCCTCTTCCTAACCACCCCCCCCACCCCACCCCCGTGCATTGCTCAGTAACACTGTGTTAGATCCCTGCCCAGTGTGGGGAAACTTGCAGCCTGTGCTGGAAGTGAAAGACGTACAGCTCCCACCCATTTCCAGATCCATCTCTATATTGCGCCATGACAAGGCGGTGCTGTGGGTGTGAACATCACTGACATAGAGAGACAGAGATGGAGGGGGAATCAGTTTAAATATCACCACATGGGAGGGGTTTGGGTATAGACAGTGGGGGGGGGGGGGGAAGATGGAGACGCAGTGACATGGACGGATGTGTTCCCAGGTTTCAGAATGCTGAAACGTAGACACTTCGATAGCATCCGGTAACATGAGCCAGTCTTCCCAGGAAAAAGGGAGGTTGGTGTGAGGTGAAATGATGGAGAGTTTTGGATGAGCATTTGTAAATGGGAGTAGTTACAACAGACTCTCTGACTCACTGGGCTGACTCTAACAATAATTTGCCTCAGTGCCATTCTCATTGAGTGTGACAGAGAGATTATCTGTACGAGGCCAAGCTAGATTCCTGGTGCTCTCTTATCAAACTGAAACTCATTGACTACCCCCACACCCCGCCCCCACCCCCACCCCATGGTGTCCCTCTCATTCAATACCAGCCCGATTCTCCCACCCATCATGGCTGGAGGGACTCACGGTCGCCCGGGTGCCCCTGGATATTCCGTGACCCCTGGGACTGGTGCCATCTTTGAAAGGCCAATGGGCACACAGTTGAGCTTTCTCAGCTTGGAGCTGCCCTGCACACTTTACCCTAAGCATGGCAGATAAGGGGCAATTACACCACGGTTTGTCGACAGGGGCACGGAGGTCCTGGTGGATGGGCTAGTACAGAGGGGGACCATTCTCTTCCAGGAGGGAGCCACACCACCAGACCCACCAAGAATGGTCTGTGCTCCCCACCCAGCTCAGTGCTGTATCTGCGGTCTGAAGAAATGTCCAGCAAAACAGGACATGCATCAATAACCTTCCCCGTTCTGTCAGGATAAGGGTCACTGTATTCTCTCTGCTCCCTCACACTCACGGTATATCTGTTATAGCACCGACCCCCGAATAAGGCTAATGCTCCAACACTGTCACTGTCGCATGCAGCACGTTCTCTCTCTCTCTGTCTCTGTCTGTCTCTCTCTCTCTCTGCCACCCCGTCCACTTTATCCCCCACATCAATTATACTGCATGGATACAACACTGTCTACAGACTCCCTCTGAAAACCTCACGATTAGCCATTATCCTCACCTACACCAGCACTAACAGCAGGGCCACCCACCCCCACCATCCCTCCTTCCCTTTCTCCCATTCCAGGAGAAACAGCCTCGAATAGGACAGAAAGGGCCAAGCCGGGTGGTGGAGAGCCCGATATCCGTTCCTTCACTCCCCTCCCCCCGCCATGGGGGAAGGACGGGGACGCCTCGTGTGGAGATTCTGAAACATCCACGTTCCACCGACCGAGTAAGGAGAAATGTTCAGTGAAGGGCAATTCTCACTTTAAACCCCCTGGCAGCTCCGTTTCCCCCCGGCACAACTTAGAAGCCGTGGCCCTGATGCCATCTCCCTTCTGTGTCGAGCTGGTACAAATGGAATCCCCAGGGTCTCGGGGGGTAGGAGGGTGGGCTCACAACACATCGTCACCACCACCTCCCAGGAAGGGAGCACCGAGACTCCCTCCTACACCTCCCCCTATAAACAGCTCAGATACTGAAACTAATCTGTGAGAGTTACTGCTCTCCCCACTTGTCCTGACATCTTCAACAATCTGTGCTCATTTACACGCAGCGCTCTCTGTTCCTGCAGCCCCTTTATAACGGCACAGCCTGTTTTAAACTGTCTTTATCTTTCATACCAAAGTGCATCACCTCACACTGCTCTGCATTGATCCCCGTCTACCAGCGTGTCACTGTCCTGTTAGAGTTCCACACTGTCCTCCAAAGACTTTACAATTCTTGCAGGTTTGGTACCATTTACAAACATTGAGATTGTCATAGTGTCACAGTTCCCATGAAACAACTGAAATCCTGCCCCACACACAGGAGTGTGAGCAAGTGAAATACTGATATATTCCCAAGGACAGAATCGAATAATGACATACTGTCAATGGAATAACAAAAGTCCTGACATATACGAGACAGAGTAGATGAAATATTGACAAACCACAGAGCAAGAGAAATCCGGATAGGTTCCACTTATCGATATTCATCAGAGTGTAATGGGATGAAGGTGAAAGTGTGTACTGTACCTTTAAGCGAGGGTGAATGCTGCTCTGAACTGAGAGCTTACAAGTCCCTGTGATATGAGAGGATGGCAGACCCAGAAACAGTATATTGCTGTCGAGCTGGGTCGGGTTATAAGCAGTTAAGAGATAGAGGGTCTCTTTCAGTTCACTTTCAGTGTTAAAAACTACACTGTTGTTTTTATTTAAACAGTGGAATTTGGGAGTTCTCTGTCACTCATATTTCAACAGTTTATGAGGCGAATTGAGCATTTATTTATGTTTAGTTTAAATTACCAGAAGAGCTCAATGTTGTGTCCTAACAATTGCTGTGTGTGTATCTGTGTGTCTCTGTGTGGGGCAGGTCTGGCAGTCTCTGTGGTGCAAAAGATGAGGTCTGCAGATGCTGGAGATCACAGCTGCAAATGTGTTGCTGGTCAAAGCACAGCAGGTTAGGCAGCATCTCAGGAATAGAGAATTCGACGTTTCGAGCATAAGCCCTTCATCAGGAATAAGAGAGAGAGAGCCAAGCCGGCTGAGATAAAAGGTAGGGAGGAGGGACTAGGGGGAGGGGCGATGGAGGTGGGATAGGTGGAAGGAGGTCAAGGTGAGGGTGATAGGCCGGAGTGGGGTGGGGGCGGAGAGGTCAGGAAGAGGATTGCAGGTTAGGAGGGCGGTCCCTCCTAACCTGCAATCCTCTTCCTGACCTCTCCGCCCCCACCCCACTCCGGCCTATCACCCTCACCTTGACCTCCTTCCACCTATCCCACCTCCATCGCCCCTCCCCCTAGTCCCTCCTCCCTACCTTTTATCTCAGCCGGCTTGGCTCTCTCTCTCTTATTCCTGATGAAGGGCTTATGCTCGAAACGTCGAATTCTCTATTCCTGAGATGCTGCCTAACCTGCTGTGCTTTGACCAGCAACACTTTTGCAGTCTTTGTGGTGCTGAAAGTGATGCAATGCCTCCCTCTGCTGGCCTCCCCACGCCACTGCACAGGCATTGGTAGAGGGTGAAAACCAACAGGGAATCATTCAGAGAGAGGGAGGGAGAGGGCAGCTGCTCACAGCACCATCCAAACTGATGTCTTATCCATGTACTGATCTAAATGTCCTTTAAACATTGTAACTGTACCTGTTTTCACGACATGCTCTGCAAGTTCATTCCACACACAAGCCAACTTCTGTCTAACCTTTCCTGACTTTTGTAAATCTTTTTTCCTCGCACGTTAAAATATCCCTCCATTTTGAATCCCTAACTCTAGGGAAAAGACATCAGCCCTACAGCTTATCTGTACCCCTCATCACTTTATAAACCTCTGCAAAATTACCCCTCCATCTCACACTCTCCAGTGAAAAATGTCCCAACCTATTCAGCCTCTCCTTATAGCTCAATCCCTCCATTTCCAGCAACATCCAGGTTAAACTCTTCTGAACCCTCTCCAGCTTAATAATATCAAGGTCAATAATATCAAAGTGAATAGTCAATGTATTTTATAAGTGTGGTGGACACCAAATCTAGAGGACAAAGTTGTAAGAGGGGAAACATTTAAAAGTGACCTAAGGGCAGCTCTTTCACCCAGAGGCTGGTGTGCCTGTAGAATGAGTGGGCAGGATGACCAGACTGGACACAGTATTCCGGTAGAGGTCTCACCAATGTCCTGTACAACCTCAACATGACGTCCTAATTCCGATACTCAAAGGTCTGACCATTGAAGACAATTGTGTTAAACACCTTCTTAACCACATTATCTATATGAGATGCAACTTTTAAAGAACTATACCTGATGGCCGAGGTCTCTGTTCTACAACACTGCCAAAGGCCCTACGTTTAATTGTATAAGTCCTGCTCTTGTTGGATTTACCAAATCCAATACCTCGCATTAATCCAAACTTAAATCCATCTGCCACGCCTCGGCCAGTGAGTGATATTGCCACGTTCTCACCTTCCCCGTTTAATTTTAAAATGCCCACCCCTCCCCAGGAGGCCTGCACACTCCGGCCTTGATTTTCACAAAGACTCTGAGCTTGGTTTGCCTTGTGTGGTTAGGGGGAAGGAGGGACGGATTGCAGACACAGTCAGTGGGGAGGAGAGGCTGGACAATAATCAGCGGCCTGGTATCATTTCATGGTTTTAGGCAGAGGGCAGACACACGTGAGAGTTGGGTTATACCGGTCGGTGTTTTGGGACCAGAAATTATGCCCTTTCTCCGTGTCTGCTGTTCAGTAATAACTATCTATTTTTGAGAGCCTTCACTGGGCAGAGTATGTCTGCAGGATTCCTTTCCCTAATATTGCAGACTACAGATAATAGCGATTAAAGATGTTCATAGTAATTTCGATCTTGCACTTGTTTAACAAAACAAAATGTTTTGTGTAGTTCAGTAATGGTAACCTGATTATAATAAATCCACACTGAGCTGAATGCTGCCCCTTAAAATGTGACCCAAAATCTGGGTATAGTAGTGTAGTGGGTAGTGTCCCTGCCCCTGAGTCATGGCTCTGGGTTTGATTCCAATTCCTGACATTGTTTGGTAGTGTTCCTATCTCTGGACCAGAAGGTGTGGATTCATGTCCTGCCTGTTGCAGAGGTATGTCACAGCATGTCATAACAGGCTGATGAACAAACACACAGGAGAATAATGTTACAGCTTTATGGGTATTGCCGAGTGGTGCTCGTGTCCCTACCTCCGGGCACAAAGGTCTAGGTGTAAATCCCACAGAAGTGTCTCTTAATATATCTGAACAAACTGATTAAACTGGTTTTAGAATTGTGACTTGATGGAGAAAGAACAGGTGTGGGTGTTGAATGTCAGCATTTCGGCCCTGGATTATTGAAAGTACAGCCATTCGTGTTGATTGAAGTCACATTTCGCAGCAGTAAAGGTTTATAAAATCAGAACGATCATGGATAGGGTATGTAGTCAAGGTTTTTCCCCAGGTTAGGGACTCCAAAACTAGGGGACATTGGTGGAAAGTGAGAGGGGAAAGGTTTTGAAGAGGCCTAAGGGACACCTTTTCACACAGAGGGTGGTGTGCGTATGGAATGAGCTGCCAGAGGAAGTGGTGGAGGCTGTTACAACTACATCATGTAAAAAGCATCTGGATACTGACAGACCTGCTGAGCTTTTCCAGCAATTTCTGTATTTGTTAAAACAAAACATTCATTTTAACACAGGTATCTATGTTAGCTGTTTGGATACAGAATTGGCTGGCCAACAGAAGTCAGCGAGTGGTAGTGGAAGGAAAATATTCTGCCTGGAAGTCAGTGGTGAGTGGTGTTCCACAGGGCTCTGTCCTTGGGCCTCTACTGTTTGTAATTTTATTTAATGATTTGAATGAGGGGATTGAAGCAAGTTTACAGATGACACGAAGGTTGGAGGTGTTATTGACAGTGTAGAGGGCTGTTGTAGGCTGCAGCGGGACATTGACAGGATGCAGAGATGGGCTGAGAGGTGGCAGATGGAGTTCTACCTGGATAAATGCGAGGTGATGCATTTTGGAAGGTCGAATTTGAAAGCTGAGTACAGGATTAAGAATAGGATTCTTGGCAGTGTGAAGGAACAGAGAGATCTTGGTGTGCAGGTACATACATCTCTTAAAATGGCCACCCAAGTGGACAAGGTTGTTAAGAAAGCACATGGTGTTTTGGCTTTCATTAACAGTGGGATTGAGTTTAAGAGTCGTGAGATCTTGCTGCAGCTCTATGAAACATTGGTTCGAATGCACTTGGAATACTGCGTCCATTTCTGGTCAGCCGATTGTAGGGAAGATGTGGATGCTTTGGAGAGGGTTCAGAGGAGGTTTACCAGGATGCTGCCTGGACTGGAGGGCTTCTCTTCTGAGGAGAGGTTGACAGAGCTCGGACTTCTTTCATTGCAGAAAAGGAGGAGGAGAGGGGACCTAACTGAGGTATTCAAGATTGAGAGGCATAGATAGTGTTGATAGCCAGAGACTATTTCCCAGGACAGAAATGGCTAACACAAGGGTTCATAGTTTTAAGCTGGATGGAGGAAAGTATAGAGGGGATGTCAGAGGCGGGTTCTTTACCCAGAGAGTTGTGAGATCATGGAATGCGTTGCCAGCAGCATTTGTGGAAGCAGGGTCATTGGGGACATTTCAGAGACTGCTAGACATGCATATGGGCACAGAAATGTGAGGGTGCATACATGAGGATCAATGGTAGGCACAACATGGTGGGCTGAAGGGCCTGTTCTGTGCTGGACTGTTCTATATTCCATGTTCTATGTATTCTGAATACATTAAACATTTTATTTTTTTTAATGAGGCAGGGACATATAAACATATCTTCAAATCGACCGAGACCATTTTCTTCTCAGGGTATGGCTCTGTGGATGACAGCAGCAATGATGCACCGACATGGAACAGGGAATGTGATGGAGACATAGTTTGGACAATGTACAAGGAGACCTCACATGGTCCGGTTTGGGAGAGAATGACATTATTGTGTGATTCAACTCAGAGAGGGAGACAATGTCACCTGCCCGAGAAGAAACAGCCTATTGCACTCTCTCTCCTTCATTATTCCTCATCACAGTAACGTGTACGAGCTAAAACAAAACTCTACAGTTATTGTTACCATTCTTATTTTTATAGAATCCCTGCAGTGTGGAAACAAGCCCTTCGGCCCAACAAGTCCATACTAACCCTCCAAAGAGTAACCTTCCCATCCCCTTACAGTTATCACTGACTAGTGCACCTAAAGTCGAAATCGCTGAACACTATTTGACCAATCCACTTGAATTATACAGATTGGGCTGTGAGAGGAAACGGGAGCACTCATCAGACGCTCACGCAGACAAGGGGAGAAGATGCAAACTCCAAGCAGATAGTCGCCCGAGGCTGGAATTGAACTCATGTCCTTGATGCTGTGAGGCAACAGGGCGAACTACTGAGCCACTGTGCTAACCTGGAACCGCCTGCCAGCCTAATACAAAGGGAATTCAGCCAAATCCAACTCTCTCAGGATAAAATCCCATTGCTAGCGGCTGTGTGAGTACAATATCTTCAGAAACAGAATAACATTTTGGACAATCTCTCATTTTTTCCTTTTGTCATGAGTTCCAATAGTATCTGGACAAGGTTCTTTCAACGTGAAATTGCAGAGATTTTGTTTATTTTGTGTGCGTGTGTGTGTGTTTGTATCAGTGTTTTTAGAAAGGGAAACATCGAATCTTTATTTGCAATACCCAAACAGTTTGCCATTCAGCATTCCATCATAGTTGGAGTAACATTGCTCTGGATCATAAACGTGCTATTTGAGCAGATTAACGATACTAGCCTGACTTGTTCCTAAAACTGACCCTGACCCAGTCTGAGACCAATATCATCGGCTATATCTCCAACCTGGTTACATTTAACATTTGTTGTGAGCAGTGGAGGAGTGGGACTAGAAAAGGAAACAGTGGCCCAAAAAGCCGGGGAACTATAGACCGGTGAGCCTGATGTCAGTAGTGGGTAAGTTGTTGGAGGGGATTCTGAGGGATAGCATTTACATACATTTAGGAAGGTAAGGGCTGATCGGGGTAGACAACGTGGCTTTCTGCATGAGAAATCATGTCTCATTAATTTGATTGAGTTTTATGAAGAGGTGACAAAGAAGATTGATGAAGGCAGTTTGGTAGATATTGTCTATATGGACCTCAGCAAGGTGTTCATAACATTCCGATTGGTCGGCAGATTAGTAAGGTTCGGTCACATTGGGATACAGAAGATGCTCGTCACAATTGGCTTGAAGGAAGAGGGGTATTTTTCAGACTGGAGGTTTGTGAGCAGCAGTGTGCTGTAAGAATCAATACTGAGTTCACAAAACATTTCATCATTTATGTCAAGGATTTAGATGTGGATATTGGTGCCATAGTTAGTAAGGTTACAGATTACATCAGAAAGGTGGTGTAGTGGATTATCTCAGAGTACAACAAGACCACAAATAGATGGGACAAAGGGGCAAGGACTGACAGATGAAGTTTAATTTAGATAAATACGAGGTTACGCATTTTGGGAAGGCAAATCAGGGCAGAAATTGTACACATAATGGTAAGGGCCTTGTGAGTGTTGTGAAACAAATGGACAAAGGGCTGCAGGTACATTGTTCCTTGAAAGTGGAATCGAATGCAGACAGTGCGGTACAGAACACATTTTACACATTTGCCATAATCAGTCAGAGCATTGAGTATAGGAGTTGTGGTGGCATGTTGTATCTGTACAGGATGTTGGTGAGTCCACTTTAAGAATACTGCGTACAACTCGGTTTTCTGCAGAAAAGATTTACGCGGATGTCCCAGGACTGGAGGTTTGAGCTTTAGGGAGAGGTTGATTAGTTTGAAGTGTTTCCCCCTGGAGTGTTATTCTGAACAGCCATGTTCTGCTCCCCAGGATCCCAGATCAGGAGAGCACAGGTTGGAGGGGAGAGGACGAATAATTTGGAAGGGACCTGAAGTTAAATGTTTCACACAGAGAGTGGTGTGTGTACAGAAAGTGCTGTCAGAGGAAGTGGTGAAGGCGGTTACAATCGCACATTTAAAAACTATCTGAAAGACGAGGGATATTGGCCAAATGCTGTCAAATGGGACTGGATCAGATTTGATATCTGATCGGAGTGAACAGATTGGACTAACGGGTCTGTTTCTACTCTGCATGACTCTGATTCTATAAGAGGGATGACGAAAAATTCTGAAAGTACCTTTCAAATCCGAATCCTCTTCACTGGAAATTTATCATGCCTCTATGTTCACATTGATTGAAAGTTGCGTGAGTGAAATATTTGACAGGGAACTGAGTCATGGATAATGGGACGCAGACAGGAAAGTGGGGCTGAGACCCCAACCTGATCAGCCACAATCTTAGTGCCTGGTGGAGAAGGCTCAACGTATCTAATGACTCACTCCTGTCCCTCAATCCCGTGTTCCTGTGTTCCATTCAGCCAATTAAACCTGTTAGGCAGGAGCATTTAGAGGCTACTTACTCCTATAACCTGGTGCACAGAAACAAAGGAGATCATTCGGCCCTTCAAGACTGTCCCACACACTTGGAGGTTATTTGAGAATTGTAATTGTAAAACCCAGGCTGGGTATGAAAGAGGCCCCTCATCTCTCTTTACTGAGCTTCCCCTCACTGAAACTTGTGCTCCATTACTTGGTCATGTTGTAGACCGAAATTCACTGTGAATACAGCCCCCATACCTCACCCAGCGATGGCTCACAAAATCCTCTTATCTCCCTGATGGCAACATTCAATAACAGAACATCCATGAAAATAACACCCAGTAACTTTCCAATAACAGAATGTGAGAACATCAGACACAGGGGCAGGTCGTTCACTCCCCAAGCCTGCCTTGCCCTTCACTAAGATCATGGCTGATCTGCTCTTGGTCACAAATCCTCTTTCATACTCAATTCATCATCGCCCTCAACTCTCTGACAGGTCAATATCCATCTCCCTCCTCTTCAAATACTTTCAGTCATCTGGCTCCCCGAACACTCTTGAGAAGAGAAATCCTGACATTCAATGCCACCTGTTTGAAGAAAACCCTTGCTGCTCCTATATCATGGCCTATTGATATGAACAAAAGAGGTTGACAAAAGGGGTCAGGTAAAAATGACTGGCCCTTATATCAAGGCTTCTGTTGACATCAAGGAGCTTAACAAACCTGAACTTAATGGCAATCAGAGAAAACTCTCCAGTATTTGGAGTCAAACATGGCACAAAGGAAAATGATCATCATCTCAGTCTTGGGTCACCTCTGTGGGAGATACTCAGCATAGCTTCCTCTTCACAAACATCTTCAGCTGTTTCATCAATGTCTCCCTACTCTCACCCTCCCCACCATAAGATCAGAAGTGGGGATGGTCACTGAGGATTCTACAATGTTCAGAATAATTTGACGCCCCCGTCAGCTCCTGAACTAGACTGCGTCCATGTGCAGCAAGACATGGACTCCATTGAGGCTTGTGCCTTTAAAGAGTCAGTAACATTCATATAAATGACTGTCTGACACTGCACATTGCCACAGTAAAATAAGAGTTCATTCCGCACCTCACACTGGTTTCACAGGAATATGAGGAAGTCGTTCAGCCCATTGACACTATTGGAGAAGAACAGGGACAGCCCATTCAGTGCCTCCAACATATTACTCAGGAAGAGAAGGATTCTAGTGTGATGGGCCACACCAGAGCCCCTCGACAATATTTGAAGGTGGTAGCCGAGACTCTAATGTTTTCTTATTTTAAAGAAAATGTAAAGTGTCTGTTCCAGATGCAATGTGAGTGGTCAAACAGCTCGGTGTGAAGCATCACACCATTTACTTAAACACGATAGATGAAATAAAACCAAAGAAAGAAGAATTTAGAATAACGTATTTATATTGGACGAGTTAACAGAATAATAGTTCTAGGAACTATTACTAATGAACTGTTCTTATACTGGAAATCACATGAACACAGCCCTTGGCAAAAAGGAATATTCAGACACTGAATGACACAAATATTTCTCCAATTCAGGATTTAAAAACAGCACCAAGAGAAAATTCATAGAGAGTAGCTGCCAGGAGACATTCACTAAAGTTTTCAACTCGGTGGAGACCCCAATAATTTCTGATGGTACTGAGGAACCAAAACCCAGAAATCCTAATCTGTGAGAGCTGACCATTCCCATTCCATCTGCATTAAAATAAACCTAAGGCCTCACTAGTTGTTCACTCAAGTGGTCCTAACTAGCCAGCTTGGTAACGGTCATTCAATCTCTCGTAAAAGAAACCAGAACAAAATAACGTCTTAAAGCTACAGCATCATCACACCAGTCAGCACATCGAGCTGTCATACAGGAACCAGGGGTAACCCAATCAGGCCCTTGGCTCTGTCCAGTCGGACGAGGAAGAAGCCAGTCAGTCCCTTGAGTGACTTACACAGGAACAGTAGGAGGCCATTCCCACCTCAATGCACTTACACAGGGACAGAATGAGCTAATTAATGCTGATTCCTGATGAATGGCTTATGCCCGAAACGTCGATTCTCCTGCTGTGCTTTTCCACCAAACTACGGTCTACTCTGATCTTCAGCATCAACAAGCCTCACTGTCTCCTAACTGATGCTCTAACATGGTGAACAAGTGGAGCAGAGGCTGCACAGACAGACTGCTCCACGTTGTTCCTCTTAGCTCCGTCTGTCATGATACACACGTGGGACTTTAACGGCGTTTTCTACTGGTGAGGAGGAAAGCCATATGTCTTGTGTGAGGTCACAAGAAGGCAGCTTCCATCTCCGAGAAGCCAGCCTGGTGTTCTCTGTGTAGGGTGGACGTGGATGGGAATGGCTACCTGTTTCAGATGGAAGGTATTGTGGCTGCTGTTGGGAACTGTGAGGAACATGACGTTCAGTATACGGGTTTACATGCCGACTGCACAATAACGTGGGGAGAGTTAATTTAGGCATATAAACTATTAGGAAAGTCACGTTAGACTGATGGATGGACTCTCTAAGTTCAAATAATGCTGATCTTGTTCATGCTGATCTTGTCTAGTGCACGTGCTGTTCAGTGTAACCTGTATGCCTTACTCTGTACAAGCATAATTCCACCCTATGATCTGTCTGGCCATGTTTACTATGATCTTCCTCCACTGCTCATAACTAAAGCATTTCCCTGTACTGAGGTACACATGACAATAAATCAAACCAATCAATCCTGGGTAAAGTATGGAATTTCTCTCCCTGTCAATATCTCTTTTGGAAGTAAGTGATCGCTGCCACTCCACGTGTTTAACGTCACCGTTTCTTCTTCTCTCACAGCTCTAGTGATTAAACACTCAGCTTCTTTACTCTATCCTCGTGATACCATCACCCGTGTCTGTGGTAAGGAGCTCATTCCTTACAAAGGAGATCAAATCCGTAGGGAGTGTCCCAACCATGCTCTCAGCAAGGCCCTACAACAGCAGGAAGATGGCATTACTTATGTACTTGAATCATCTTACAATGAAGGACAGCATACCATTGACTGCACCCATTACTTACACAGGATTTGATTCGGAGTAGTCAGCATAGACTTGTGAGTGGGAGATCATGCTCCCCAAATTTGTTAGAGTTCGTTGATGAAGTGACCAAGCAGGTTGATGAGGGCCGAGTGGTAACCATAGTCTCTATGGATATCAGTAAGGCCTTTGATAAAGTTCCACATGGCAGGCTGCTCTGGAGAGTTCCATCACGTGGAATGCTGGGGAACTGGCCAATTGGATACACAGTTGGCTTGATGGTAGGAAGCAGATGGTTTAGTGGAAGGATGCTTGTCAGGCTGGAGGCTGGGTCCATGGCTGTTTGTTATCTATGATATGGTTGAGAATGTACAAGGTATGATTAGTCAGTTTACAGATGACAATAAAATAAGTGGGAGCATGATCAATGAGGAAGTTTATCCGAAATTACAGCAGGACCTTAATCAGGTGGGGAAGTGGGCCGAGAAATGGCAAATGGAATTTAATATAGATACGTGAGGTCTTGCATTTTGGAAACTCAACTCAAAGTAGGAGTTGCACGGCGAATGGAAGGGCCTTCAGGGGTGTAGTGGGCAGAGAGACCTTGGTGTTCAGGAGCATGGTTCTCTGAGAGTGGAGTCACATGTAGACAGGGCAGTGAAGAAGGCATTTGGCACACTGACCTTCATCAGGCCGGACATTGAGGATGGAAGTTGGGAATTTATGTTGCAGTTATGTTGCAGTTACAGGACTTTGGTAAGGCCGCACTTGGTGTATTCTGTTCAATTTTTATCACTTTGTTATAGGGAGCATTTTATGAAATTAGAAAGAGTGCAGAAGAAATTCCCATGGACGTTGCCAGGACCCAATGGTCTGAGTTATAGGGAGAGGTTGGACAAGCTAGGACCTTTTCTATAGAGTGCAGGAGACTGAGGGGGGACCTTATAGAGCTGTATAAGATCATGAGGGGTATGGATAGGGTTAATGCTCTCCGTCTTTTTCCAAGGTGTAGAGAATCGAGGATGAGAAGGGATCAGTTTAAGGTTAGAGGGGAAGGAATAAAAGGGAACCTGAGGGGCCACTTCTTCACACAGAGGCTGGTACGTGGATGAGCTGCCAGCAGATGTGGTTGAAGGGGTACATTAACAACATTTCAAAAGCATTTGGATAAATATGTGGATAGGAAAGGACTGGAAGGATATGGGCCAACTGCAGGCAAATGGGGTTAGCGTGGATGGAAATTTACAAGGTGGAGTCGAACCCCTCTGTTAATTAAAACCAAACACCCAGAAAGGCTAGCCTCACCTCGTAAACTGTTAAAATATGAGCGACACAAATCAACGACATTCCACGATTTAAACAAACATTCACAAATTAGTTTCTTAACTTTACTAGTGAACACTGAACAACAACTATTCACAAATACAAGCCCCTCTTTTCTTAGCTACTTACTATCTGTTTCCAACTCAGTAAAAATATGCTGTTCCACCAACCCCCATATTAAACATTACAATCTCAAGACCACACATTCTCTATCTTCCCCACTGTGCTCACTCATCCAGCTGCTGATCTCCCTGGGTCACATTTTGTTTTACTGCAAGTAGGTTTGTCATGAACATGTCTCTTTGATAGAGTGTGTTTGAGATGGCCAGCTAGCACTCCTGCTTTACAGCAGTTACTCTGCTGTTGGATGGCAGTAGCTCTCTCTCTAGTGTTCCAAATGCCGAGTTCACTTACTCCCCATGATACAATAATTCTCATAATGTGATTGCTTTCCAGCTGTCCAAACAACAGTATTCTAATTCAGTTGGCGTCTGGTATCCTGAGCATTATTTAAACTACTAATACGTCACCCCCACCTGCTTCACTCTATGCTGTGTCCTCTTCAGGTGCTGTTTAGTTCACTCACCTACTCGGTCTAATCTCTCCCTCACCTCACATACATAATCCAAGTGTGAGATCTCCGACTTCGGTCCAGTCAATTTAGATTTAATTAATTTCAAAGGATTTCACTTCATGTAGGAAGATTAACTCAAAGGAAGTAAACGGAGTAGATTTATTTGGGGCATCTTCGATGATAAGCAATTTACTGGGACACGTTTATCCCAATCATTTGGCCAATCCTGACAGGACGCTGTTAACATGGTCTTCGGTGTCTGATGCTAACTTTTCAATGCTCCCTGGGATTCAGGATGGGACGCACTTGATTTGAAGTGCTGTATGCCTAAGCTATCCATGACTTCCTTAAACAGCTGAGGGGTAAAAGGAGACCCTTGGTCTGATTGAATCTCTCTCCGAAGGCCACAGCGAGGTAAAAAAAGCTACCAACTCCTCTACCTCCCTTTTTGCCTTAACACTCCATAATGGAATAGCCTCTGGAAATCTGGTCGACACATCCATTATGGTCAGCAAATGTTGGTTTCCACTTTTACTTTAGAAAGGGGAGCTCCACAATTAATCAGAACCCACGTGAAAGGTTCTTCGAATGCAGGAATTGGCAACAAAGATGCTTGTTGTTTATTGCCTGTGACTTATCGACCATTTGGCATGTATGATATGTAAAACAAAAATTGACCACATCCTTGAGCATTCCAGGCCACTAGAAATGCTTCTGCACCTAAGCTTGAGTCTTCCTTACACCTAGGCGACCACCTGCAGTTAGTTCGTGTGCTACCCATAACACAGTATGCTACCTGTCAAACGATCGAGTGCACTTGGCCCATTTCCCTTCTGCACTAACCTACCGTTTTTCTCCACGTTCAGGTGTTTCCCTGCACCGTGACATCTCACAGGGTGTCAGTTACCTGAACATCAACTCCTTTGTCTTTTTCTTCCGTTTTTCCTTCCTGCTGTAACTTATGACAGTGGGATGTTGTTACTACACAGTCTAGAAAATTCCTGGTTATATTTCTTTTAACTCCTCAGTTCCCTAGTTTTCATTTGACTTCTCCACCATAAGAGGTCTCTCCCACCTTGATCCTATTAAATCGTTCACAAGAACACACTGTATTCCTGGAACTGACACTGTCACTCACTCTCACTGTTACTTCCCCAATCCTGATTTGGCACTCCAATGTGATGTTTCTGTCCCCAACCTGAATTTCTGTCCCAATTCCTCAAATTATCACACTCTTGAGTAACATGTCAGAAAGAGTGAAAATCCTTCCATCTCTTGCTATTAGGGGCTGAGAGAAAGTGAGGACTGTAAACGGTGGAGATTAGAGTTGAATAGTGGGGGCTGCAAAAGCACAGCAAATCAGGCAGTATCTTAGGCAGGAGAGTTGACGTTTCAGGCACAAGTTCTTCATCAGATAAGTGGGGGGTAAGGGAGGGAATAGGGGGCTGAGAAATAAATAGGGGGTGGGGGTGGAGCTGGGTGGAAGGTAGCTTGCAAGACGATAAGTAGATGCTGGTGGGGTGTGATGGTGATAGGTCGGAGAGGAGGGTGAAGTAGATAGGTGGTAGGACAGCTGGACCCCTCAAACTATACTGCATCAACATCGACTTCACCAATTTCCAAACCTCTCCTCCCACAACCTTATGCCAGATCCAACCATTCAAATTATTCCGCCCTCTTGAACTGTCTTAATTATCCATCGTGCTTCCCACCTATTCACTCCACCCTCTCCTCTGACATATCACTACCACTCCCACCTACATCTTCCTATCACCCTCCCAGTGACCCTCCCGCGAGTCCAGCTCCTACCCTCCTATTTATCTTTCAGCCCCCTTGTTCCCCCACCACATTCCTGACGATGGGTTTATACCTGATATGTCGATTGTCCTGCTCTTCAGATGCTGCCTGATCTATTGTGCTTTTTCTGGCACCTCACTTCTCAACTATTAGCAACTGCGCAGATTCCTTATCTCAGAAAATTAGAATTTATCATCCTTCCCTGGAACCTCACCCCCCCCCCCCCCCACCCCCCATCTTCTGAGTAAACTTTATCCATAGAGGCGAATTCTTTATAGAGACCAGGTACTGACTCTGTACCTAGGCTGTGCACTCTCTTACAGCTCCTTGGAGACTTGGGGTCTTCTTTAACAGTTTCACTAATGCCACTGGCTTAGCCTCTTCTACAACACCTTTTCCCAAAGTGTCTCCCTTCAACCCCTAGCACGGTGTGTCCCAGCTTACTGCAGTGAATGCTCCTTTTCCCAGTGCCTTTCTTAAACCATCGGCACTGTAATGGTATGTGTTTCACTCCCTAATAGTGAGAACACAATAGGCCTTTCACCTCCTTTCAACTCCCTTGGGCTTCTTTTTTCACCTATAGTAAACTATTGAGCGCTATTGTTCGCTTTGTAGTGTGTGATCTCCCCTTCTCCCAGTTTCTATCCTTCACAGGGTGAAAATCCTCCCAGAAGCTAAATTTCATCTCATGCACCAATGCGTATTTACCTGCCGTTTCTGCCACGCTTCTCACTTCTTGAAATTTCTATTCATTCACATGAATTTTTACCATCTCTGGAAGTGCGTCTTTAAACTCCTCCAGCAGAATAATCTCCCTTCGAGCCTCTCATGTCTTATCCATTTTTAAGGTCCGCACCTGTCTACCAAAATGACTGTGTTTAATTCTTTCAAACTCAGCATAAGCCTGACCTGGTTCCGTCTCTATATTTCTGAACCTCTGCCTATATTCTTCTTGTACCAATTCATAACCAATTAAAATAGCCAGTCTGACATCTGAATAATCTCTTGACCCCTCATCTGGCAGTGCTGCAAATACCTCACTCCTGCGCCCACCGGCATGGTCTGAATGAGCGTTACCCACAAGTTCACTGGACACACCATCTGCTGAGCCATTTTGTTTTTCAAATGAAATAAAAATATTTACATTTTTCTCACCGAAATATGACAAGGTATTATCATAGCTGTATACATCCCTTCATCTCGATCCTGTTCATTTAACTTCCCAACTTCCGAAATTCAAATTATCTCTCTCTTTTCCTCTCTTACCCATTCCCTTTGTTCTCTCTCGGTTTCCGTCCCTATTTTCACCTTCTAACTCCAGTTGCCAGATTTGCAATTTAAGTTTCTTTCTAACCCTACTGCAGTTGCCTGTTTCTCTGACACACCAAAGTGCTTGACCATCTCCGTTACAATGTCAGCTTCCCTTTTGTCCCGGGTTAGACCCAATTCCAACCTATTTGTTAATTATAAACATATTCCTTGCTCTGACTTTGTAAACTTCCTTGGCAAATTTGGGAACCTCTTTAGTTATGTTAAAAAAAGCAATTCTTTCACTTTCACTTCAACCAACCACAAGTTAACAAAATTAAATGAATTTTCCTAACGGTTTTATGTGAAGATCCAGGTCACTAATTGCAATGTATTGGAATCTGCTGGGACCTTTTGTACCACAAATCTGTTCAAGTCTGTCCAAGTCCCCAGCAAGGCCCCAAACTGTGATGACATCAATGTCGAACCCCTCTGTTAATTAAAACAACACACCCAGAAAAGCTCACCTCGCATCATAATCTGATAAAAGTTGGGTGACAGAGAACTCCTAAATTCCACTAATTAACGAAAAATAATCATTTATATGTATGCAAGTTAGCTCACTGAGCATGAATATTTGTTTTCAGATGTTTCGTCACCATGATTAGGTGACATCATCAGTGAGAGTTTCCACTGAAGCGCTGGTGGTTTGTCCTGTCTCTCTATTTATGGGTTTTCCTTCCCGAAGGTGGGTGATGTCATTTCCGGTTGTTTATTAGAAGAGAAGGTAGATAGGATCCAAATTGATGCATTTATTGATGGACTTCTGGTTAGAATGCCATTCTTCTGAGAACGTCCTTGCGTGTCTTCGTATGTGTGTGTGATGTTCCAGTCAAAGTGATGCCCTTCTCTGTCTGTATTATGGAATATAGTGATAGTGCGTCATGTATTTTGGTGGCCAGTTGGTGTTCATGTATCCTGGTAACACGACAACAGGACCATTACAATGGCAGAAAAATGATTTTGTATACATTGTTTAATCAATGTGTGTGTGCAGATATTTTTCATATGTGCACAACACATTCTAAATGAACAACGGAGACACAGTTATTGAAAAATGATGCACATGATGTATAAAATTTATAAAACATTATTTGATGCTCATGTAATGTGACATGTTCCCCTTCTCGCAGTGTTCCATCCTTTTCTGGAATTCTCTACTCTAACTTCACATTCTTATCAGGTTGTGTGTTGTACATTCTTTCTTCTGGTGTCCCAACGTATTTCCGTTAATCCCCTTTCTACTGGGACTTCAATATATTGGCCTGCTGGGTGCATTCCAAAGCTAGTGTCTGTCATATCATTGGAGAGAAAAATTCTGACATCAGACCCACCATTTGAACACATTACTCTGTTATAAATGCACTGTAGAAAGTACCACAGCACACAGGAATTGCCAAAACATTGAGGGATGTGCATCTATTACTTTCAATAACCTAGTTTACTCATTTTTCACATGTCCCCATCTATATCCTCTCTCTTTGTATCTAGTCAAAAAAATTGCCAATTATTCTTTATGTCCCATCTCTCAAAACACCTTATTTCGATTTATATCTATAGCTCTCTTCTTGATGTAATGTGATTATAATTGAGCAATATCACTACAAAGATATGAGGGAGGAGCTGGCTAAAGTTAATTGGAAGGGGAGCGAAGCAGGGAAGACCACGGAGCTACAATGGCAGGAATTTATGTTGGATAATTCGGAGAATATTAGAAATTCTCCCAAAAAGATGAATCATATTCATGGGAGGACAAGGCATCCATGAGTGACAAGGCTTCGAATCAAAAGAGGAAACATACAATGTGGTGAAGAGGATTGGGAATCTAGAGAATTCATTGGCTCTGAAACTACATCAGGCTGGCATCCCTGACACTGCAGAGTTCTTATTCATTGTCAGGGAGAGAAACAGACGGAAACACATTCAACTTAAACACAGAAGATGGTATTACTCAAGGGAAAAGATTCAGGTGAATTTAACAATTGAATAAAATCAGTTAAATGTTCTTACGGAATGTGTCAGATTGGAAACATGACCTCAGCAGAATGAGAATATGAAAATGCAAGTATTTCCACATCAGGAACCAGAGTAGGTCACTGAGTACAGGGCTGATGGGTGAATGAGTCTCAATGTGAACTAGGGGACAGAGAGCAGAATTGCATTTCAGATATTGCGGCTCAAAACTGCATATTCATGTAGTGCTGGAGACCACAGCAGCACGAGAAGCAGAATACCATTCAAGCACCACCTTTTATATTTTACCCAGGGATAATCTCCTCAGTCTGCCATTACAATCAACACGATCTATATATCAGTAGTGACTGTGGGTGAACATGTCAGGGTCAGAACCACGTGAACCTAAACCTGCTTTTCGCATCAGAGAGGCAGGAGCTGGGAGGAAGTGAAGTCGGAACGCCAAGCCGGTCGGGAAGGTAAGTGATTGTTATTTAAGTGGAAGTGATTACGCCACAGTTGAAGAGGGTGAAGACATGACTGCCCAGCTGGTTGAGTGTGCTACGTGCTTGATGTGGGAGGTCAACGACTCTGGTGTGTCTGGCTTGTATTAGTGTGGAAAGTGTGTGCACGTTCAGCTACTGGCAGAGCGTATTGCAGCACTGATGAAAGAACTCGAGGACCTTAGGCTCATCCGAGAGAACGAGATCTTTCTGGACAAGACCTTCGGCGAGGTTATTACACTAATCGTACCAGAAGAGAGCAGAGGAGAGCAGACAATGAGTAAGGCAGAGAGGAGACGGGTGCAAGAGACCCTGGGGGAAGTACCTGTCAGGAACAAGTTGAAACTTATGGAAACAGTAGAGACAGATGACACTGCCAGTCCACGAGGCGGCCAGGTCTGTCAATCAAAAGTTGGCATGGAGGCAGAGCAGAAGAGTCACACAGAGCCGTGGTAATAGGGGACTCCATAGTGAGAGGAACTGACCGGGGTTTTTGTGGCAGCAGACGGGACTTAATGATGTGTTGCCTTCCTGGTGCCAGGGTTAAAGACATCACAAACAGAGTGCAGGAAATCCTCCAGGGCGAAGGTGAAGAGCCAGAGTTGGTGGTATATGTCGGCACAAATGATGTCGGGAAGAAGAGGAGGAACATACTACAGCTGGACTTAGGAGAACAAGGAAGAAGGCTGAAAAGCAGGACGTCCAAGGTGGTTATCTCCGGTTTGCTTCCAGTTCCTAAGGCTGGTGTGGCCAGAAACAGGGAGATAATGGACTTGAACGTGTGGTTGGGGAACTGCTGCAGGAAGCAAGGATTTAAATTCTTGGATCACTGGGGTATATTTTGTGGGAAGCATAAATTCTACAAGAGAGGCGATTTGCACCATCATAGGTTATGGGCCAGCATTCTGGCAGGCAGGTCTGCTACTGCAACTCAGCTATGTTTAAATTGAGTTGCGAGCGGGAAGGGGGTGTGGGGAGGGGACAAACTGGATGTTTAAGAAGGAAATTGGAGGGAAAGTTAGAACAAGGGAAGTCAAGAAAGACAACTGTATCAATGAGGCAGGAAACTCAGAAAGAGATCATGCTGTAAGGTTGAGTGAAATAGGAGTTGATGGGAAGGGTCAGGGCAGTAACAAATTAAAAATACCATATATGAATGTATGAAGCATTAGAAATAAGATGGATGAGCTTGAGGCTCTTTTGGAAATTTACAGATACGGTATTGTGGGGATAACTGAGACGTGGCTTCAAGTGGACAGGGCCTGGGAAATTAATACTCAAGGCTACACGTGCTATTGTAAGGACAGAATGACGGGCAGAGGGGGTGGGGTGGCCATGTTGGTAAGGGATGATATGCAGTCCCTTGCACGGCGGGACATAGAATGAGGGGATGTAGAGTCAGTGTGGATAGAGCTCAGAAATACTAAGGGTAAAAATACCCTCTTGCGAGTTATCTACAAGCCCCCAAACAGGAGTCTGGATGTCGGAAGTAAGTTAAATCAGGAGCTGAAATTGGCCTGTCGCAAATATGTTGCTAGAGTTGTTATAGGGGATATCAACATCAGGTAGACTGGGAGAATCAGGATGGTATTGCACCGCAAGAAAGAGACTTTATGGAGTGCCTCAGAGATGGATTCTTAGAACAGCTGGTGCTGGAGCCGACCTGGGAGAAGTTAATTCTGGATCTGGTATTGTGCAACGAACCAGAATTGGTCAGGGACCTCGAAGTGAAGAAGCCATTGGGAAGTAGTGACCATAATACAATCTGCAATTTGAGAGGGAGAGGGTACAGTCGGAAGTGATAATTTTTTCAGTTGAATAAAGGGAACTATGGAGCTATGAGGGAGGAGCTGGCCAAAGTTCAATGGTGCAATACCTTAGCAGGGATGACAGTGGAGGAACAATGGCGGATATTTCTGTGCATAATGCAGAAGTTGCAGGATCAGTTCATTCCAAAAAGGAAGAAAGATCCTAGGAGGAGGCATTGGGTGGCTGTGGCTGACGAGGGAAGTTAAGAATCATATAAAGTTAAAAGAGAAAAAGTATAACATAGCAAAGATAAGTGGGAAAACGGGGGACTGGAAAGAACAACAGAGGATTAGCAAGAAGGAAATACGCAGAGAGAAAAATTGGTACGAATTTAAGATGGATAATCATATAAAGGAGGATAGTAAAAGTTTTTTTAGGTATGTGAAAGGCAAAAAATGGTTAGGACTAAAATTGTGCCCTTGAAGACAGAAACAGGGGAAATATTACGGGGAACAAAGAAATGGCAGAATAATTGAATTGGTACTTCAGATCTGTGTTCACTGGGGAAGACACAAGCAATCTCCCTGAGGTAACAGTAGCTGAAGAACCTGAACTGAAGGGAATTTATATTTGCCAGGAATTGGTGTTGCAGAGACTGTTAGGTCTGAAGGTTGATAAGTCCCGGGGCCTGATGGTCTACATCCCAGGGTACTGAAGGAGGTGGCTCGAGAAATCGTGGATGCGTTGGTGATTATTTTCCAGAGATCGATAGATTCGGGATCAGTTCCTGCCGATTGGAGGGTGGCTAAGGTTGTGCCACTTTTTAAGAAAGATGGGAGAGAGAAAGCAGGAAATTATAGACCAGTTAGTCTGACCTCAGTCGTGGGAAAGATGCTGGAGTCTACTATAAAGGATGAAATTACGACACATCTGGATAATAGTAACAGGATAAGTCAGAGTCAGCATGGATTTATGAAGGGGAAATCATGCTTGACTAATCTTCTGGAATTTTTTGAGGATGTAACTCTGAAGATGGACGAGGGAGATCCAGTAGATGTAGTGTACCTGGACTATAAGAAAGCTTTTGATAAAGTCCCGCATAGGAGGTTAGTGAGCACACTTAGGGCGCATAGTATTGGGGGCAAAGTATTAACTTGGATTGAAAGTTGGTTGGCTGATAGGAAACAAAGAGTAGTGATAAACGGCTCCATTTCAGAATGTCAGGCAGTGACCAGTGGGGTCCCACAGGGATCAGAACTGGGACCGCAGCTTTTTACAATATATGTTAATGATATAGAAGATGGTATTAGCAATAACATTAGCAAATTTGCAGATGATACTCAGCTGGGTGGCAGGGTGAAATGTGATGAGGATATTAGGAGATTACAGGGTGACCTGGACAAGTTAGGTGAGTGGTCAGATGCATGGCAGGTGCAGTTTAATGTGAATAAATGGATGGTTATCCACTTTGGTGGCAAGAACAGGAAGGCAGATTACTATCTAACTGGAATCAATTTAGGCAGTACAGAAAGGTCTGGGTGTTCTTGTACACCAGTCAATGAAGGTATGCATGCAGGTTCAGCAGGTAGTGAAGAAGGCGAATAGCATGCTGGCCTTCATGTCAAGAGGGATTGAGTATAGAAGCAAAGAGGTTTTTCTGCAGCTGTACAGGGTCTTGGTGAGACCACACCTGGAGTACTGTGTGCAATTCTGGTCTCCAAATTTGGGAAAAGACATTCTGGCTATTGAGGGAGTGCAGCGTAGGTTGACGAGGGCAATTCCTGAGATGGCGTGTTACCTTACACTGAAAGACTGGAGCGACTGGACTTGTATACCATTGAGTTTAGAAGACGGAGAGGGGATATGATGGAGACATATAAGATTATTAAAGAATTGGACACTCTCGAGGCAGGAAATATGTTTCTGCTGATGGGTGAGTGCTGAACCAGAGGACACAGCTTAAAATATGGGGTAGACCATTTATGACAGAGATGAGGAGAAACTTCTTCACCCAGAGAGTAGTGGCTGTGTGGAATGCTCTGCCTCAGAGGGCAGTGGAGGTCCAGTCTTTGGATTCATTTAAGAAATAGTTGGATAGAGCTCTCAAGGATTATGGAATCAAGGGTTATTGAGATAAGGCAGGAACAGGATACTGATTAAGGATGATCAGCCATGATCATATTGAATGGTGGTGCAGTTGCCAGTCTTTAATCAATCTGATTAGCTACCCATGACATGAAGAAACAGCCGAACACAGTAGATACGACAAAGGCAATGGGACCTGATCCCATTCCTGCGATCAGACTGAAGACTTGTGCTGCACAACAAGCCGTGTCCCTGGGGAAGCTGCTTCATTCCAGCTCCAACTCTGACATCTCCCTGGCAATGTGAAAAATTACACAGCTATGTCCGGTCCCCTAAGAGGGGAATAATTACAATATGACCAATTACCACTCCCTCGGGACATTCACGATAGTCAAGTTGGTGTGAGTTCTTTTTGACAGAGCTGTCAAGCAGCACAGAAATAACCAGCTCAGTGTTGTCTCTGATAGGTCCTCATTTAGAGAAGGATGTTGTGGAAATGTCATTGGATTACTAATCCAGACCAGGCTAATGGTCTGGCAGCGGGTGGATGTTTAAAATAATTAATAAAATATTAAGATGCAAAATCTGATGTCAGTAATATGACCTTGAAACCAATATCGATTGCAAACACGAATTTGCTTCCCCAAGGACTTTCAGGAAGTGAATCGCCAGTGCTTTCTGGTCTGTCCTAAACGTGACTCCAGACACACAGATATATGATAAACGTTTCAATGGTCTCTGAGTCGGCCACGCAAAATAATCTATTGTTTCAAAATGCTCCAAGCTCTTAAAGGATAAAACCAGGCAGAACACCCAGCACCAGTCTCGGTATTCGAAAAGGGAACGGTAAACACAATCCTGTCGATATTGCAGAGACCTCCTTCCTAACATCTGAGAGTTTGTGACAACTTTCCCACAGATTACACAGAAACACCGGTAAAGGAGGAGGTTGTAAAACACATTGAGCCTCACCCATTCTCGGTCATGTTCAAACATCTCCTCAATGCATTTATCCCACACTATGAATATATCCATTAATGTGAGTAACCTTGGAGAGCTATAACATAGGAAACGCAGTACTCCCTTTGGTCCATCAAGTTTGCTACCCAATTCAGCATAATGATGGCTGGCGTTTTATTTCCACACCGTACTCCTGCTCTCCCATCATCACTTTCCTGTCTCTAAATCCTTATTTATATACAGTGCCTTGGCTACCAGGTGTGAGTGAATTCCCCAGGGTCACCAGTGTCTGAGTGCAGACATTTATTCTCATCTCAATGCAGAGTGTCCTGTCTGTATCTAATACTTTGGCCCCTTGTTTTAGACATACCAGCCAGGGGAATTATCATTCCTGCTTCCAATCTGTCTCACCCTGTCCGAGTGTTATATATGTTACTGAAATCTCCACTCATTTTCCTAAAGCCCATGGAATACAGGCCTAGTTACCCCAAACTCTGCCCCCACAACAAGCCTGTCATCCCAGAGGTCAGTGTGGCCATCCTTCACTGCATTCCCTCAATGTCAGGTTTGTCCTTTATTAGGTAAGGAGACCAAAACTGCACACAATACTGCACAATGTTCGAGATGGGGTCTCAACAAGGCCCTGTACAGCTGCAGTAAGAGACCCTTTTTGCTGGACTCAAATCCACCTGAAATGAAGGTCAATGCACCAGTTACCTTCCTAACTACTTTCTGTTACTGCAATATTGTTTTTAGTGACTGGTGTACAGGGAGATCCAGATCATTTTCAATATTACAACTCCCCCCTTGGAGTTGACCTCTGGGTTGAGACCTCACTGTGCAGCAGGGACCTTGGAGGGCTGCTCAGAAGGAAACAACAAAAAAGAGTATACATCGCTTTGTAGATCAACATGGTTCAAACATAGGCTGCCAATCGCTTGTTCCCACCAAAGGGCACACCGTCACCTCTACCCACCTTGCTCTCCATTGCCGCGTATTTGCCCATTCACTCCACTTGTCTCAGTCACCTTGGAGCTTTTCTTACAACCTCCTCGCCCACTCACAATCCCACATCCTTTAGTGCTGCTCGCAGACTGGGATTTGATACCCGCAACCAAATGCTTAATGCGTTTTGTGAACAGCGGGGCCCGAGCACCGATCCCTGCGATACCTCAGCAACCTTCCTGTGTTCATTTTATTTTTCTGATTTATTTATTTCGTGAATCTGGGTGTCACTGGCTGGGCCGGCATTTATTGCCCGTCCCTAGTCGCCCTTGAGCAGGTAGTGGTGAGCTGCCTTGTTGGGTTGCTGCAGTCCACCTATTCCACAATGCCATTTGGGAGGGAATCCCAGGATTCTGACCCAGTTGCAGTGAAGGGAAGGTGATATATTTCCAAATCAGGATGGTGGATGGCTTGGAGGGGAACTGAAGATGGTGGTGTTCCCATACATCTGCTGCCCTTGTCCTTTTGGTGAGTTGGGAAGAAGGTGTCTGAGGATCTTTGGTGAACCATTTCAGTGCAGATTGTAAAACACTGCTGCTGCTGAGCGTTGGTGGTGGAGTATTGTGGATGAAACGACACTCAAACTGGCTGTTATGTCCAGGATGGTATCAAGCTTCTTGAGTGTTGTTGGGTCTGCAATCATCCAGGAAAATAGGGAGTACTCTATCACACTTCTGACTTATGCATTGTAGATAATGGACAGGCTTTTGGAAGTCAGGATGTTAGTTACTCGCCGCAGTATTCCTTGCTTCTGACCTGCTCTTGTAGTTACTGTGTTTATGTGGGCGAGTCCAGTGAGTTTCTAGGCAATGATTATCCCCCAGGATTTTGGTACTATCAATGGTAGCGCCATTGAATGCCAAGGGGCAGTGTTTAGATTGTATTTTAGTGGTGATGGTCACCGTCTGGCATTTGTGTGGCCTGAATATTACTTGCCACTTGTCAGCCTGGATACTGTCCAGATCTTGTCTCATTTGGACATGGATTATTTCAGTTCTGAGTAGCCATTAATGTTGCTGAACATTGTGATATCATTGGCGAACATCCCCACTTCTGACATTATAATAGAGGCAAGCCATTGATGAAGCGGACCTGAAGATGCTTCGGTCTAAGCCGCTGCTCTAGAGATTCCTACAGACTTGTCCTAGAGCTGAGTTTACCGACCTTCATCAGCCATGACCATCTTCCTACGTGTCAGGTACGATTCTAACGGGTGGGGAATTTAACCCAGATACCCATTGATTCCAGTTTTGCTAAGGCCACTTGATGCCACACTTGGTCGAAGGCAGCTTTGATTTAAAGCCCTGTCACTCTCACCCCACCTCTGGAATTCAGCGCTTTTGTCCATGTTTGAGGGAATGAGGTCAGAAGCTGAGCGGCTCTGGTAGAGTCCAAACTGGCGTCATTGACCAGGGTATTGCTGAACAGGTGCTTCTTGAAAGCACTAACACCTTCCATCACTTTACTGATGATTGAGAGTAGACTGATGAGTTGGTAATTGGGCGGATTGGATTTGTTCTGCTCTTTATGTACAGCAGATACTTGGGTACTTTTCCACACAATCGGGTAAATGTCGTTGTTGTAACTGTATGGGAACTGCTTGGCTAGGGAAGTGGCAAGTTCTAGAGCACATGTTTTCAGTGCTATTGCCAGAATGTAGTCAGGGTATGTACCCTTTGAAGTATCCAGTCTCTACAACCGTTTCTGCATATTGCGTGGATTAAATGTAATTGCTGATGACTGGTAACTGAATTACTGAGGACCACTGAAGGAGGGCAAGATGGATCATGCGTTCAGCATTTCTTACTGAAGATTGTTGAGAATGCATCAACCTTATCTTTTGCAATGAAGAGCTAGGATATTGCATCATTAATGGTGGAGATATTTGTGGAATCTCCTCCTCCAATGACTTGTTTAATTGTCCCTACCATTTCTCCACGAGATGTGGAAGAACTGCAGAACTTAGATCTGATCCGCGGCTTTTGGGATCACATAGCTCTGTCTCTTTCATACTGGTTATGCTGTTTGGCCACATGTTGTCCTGTTTGGTGGTTTCGTCAGGCTGCCACCTCATTTTCAGGAATGTCTGATGCTGCTCCTGCACACTCCATTGAATCAGGGTCTATTCTCTGGCTTGATAGTAATTGTTGCAAGGGGGATATGCCAGGCCATGAGATTGTGCGGGAGTCCAATTCTGCTGCTATTGATGACTCACAACACCATATAAAAACCCAGGATTGAACTGCTAGATCTGTTCGAAGTCTGTCCCATTTAGTACCGTGATAGTACCACCCAAAATGGTGGAGGCTATTCTCAATGTGAAGGTGTGACTTTGTCTCCATAGTGACTATGCGATGGTCACTCTTACAGATACTGTCATGGAGAGATACTTCTGCAACTGGCAGATTAGTACGAATGAAATCAAATATGTCTCGTTAGTTCCTTCACCAACTGCGGCAGACAAAGTCTAGCAGTTATGTTCTTTAGAACCCGACCAGTTCGATCTGTAATGCTGCAGCTGAGCCACACTTGGTGGTGGACATTGAAATCCCCCACCCAGGGTACAACTTTGTGTCCTTGCCACGCTCAGGGCTTCCTCCAAGTGTTGGTCAGCATGGAGGAGTACTGATTCATCAGTTAAGAGAGACTGGTACATGGTAATCAGCAGGAGGTTTTCTTTCCCATGTGTAAACTAACGCCACGAGACTTCATGGGATACGGAGTCACTGTTGAGGACTCCCAGAGCAATTCCCTTCCAATTGTATCCCACTCTGCCATCACTTCTGCTGTATCTGTTACTAATTCTAATAACCACTAATAATTACTAATTCAAAGTTTGTGAGAAGATTTATAGCTCGGGTGCCTGTTGTTGTGGTTCTGTTCGCCGAGCTGGGAATTTGTGTTGCAGATGTTTCATCCCCTTTCTAGGTGACATCGTCAGTGCTTGGGAGCCTCCTGTGAAGCGCTTCTGTGATGTTTCCTCCGGCATTTGTAGTGGTTTGTCTCTGCCGCTTCCGGTTGTCCGTTCCAGCTGTCCGCTGCAGTGGCTGGTATATTGGGTCCTGGTCGATGTGCTCATTGGTTGTGTCTGTGGATGAGTGCCATGCCTCTAGGAATTCCCTGGCTGTTCTCTGTCTGTTCTGCTGGTGAGACAGGAGATATCCGGAAAGGTGATGGGGTGTCTGGGATATAGTCATACTCACAGAATCATATCTTACAGACAATGTCAGGCTGTTGCTTGATGAGCCTATTTATTTCTATTTACCGTTGCCTGCCAGCTGTCCCATTCTGGAAACATGGTCATATATTCGCCCCAATCCACTCAGATTTTATTTTGCAAACTAGCTTTACCAAAACCTTCCTGAAAATCCAAGTACTTGTCTCCCAGACCGTTTCTCAAACATAATCCCCATTTCATAAATCCGTGTTAGCGTTGTCTGTGACCATTACTTTCAGTCCCAATAATTTCTCCTACATCTTTTATTTGCTATGTTCTATGCCCCATGTACTCGAACCTTTTTGCCACACCCGACTTGATTTTCCTCGTATTGTTTGAAAGTTCTGTGAAGACAGAACTGAAGTAGCTGTTTCATTGTTCTGCCATTTCTGTTACCCATTCTCCATTCTCTGGTTTCAGATTGTAAGGAAGCTGCACTTGTTTTCTCATACTTCTCACATTGACATGATTTGTCGAGCTATTACAGTTCACTCTTATAAACTTTGTGAATATACTGTTCAGAAACCCATCAATTCCTGCATTTTGCTCCTCAATAATTTACCTTCCACACCATATACTCACAGGAGCATAGACCAACAGAAATACAGCACAACCTATATCAGTCCCACTTTGAAACAACAGACCCATAGGAGGAAATGTTATGGCACTTCCAAGTGCTCGTCCAAGAACTTTTTGATCGTTATGAGGCTACCTGTGATACCGCCGCTCTCAAGAAGTGAATTCCAGACCCTAACAGCTTCTGGGCGAAGAACAAACCTCAAATTCTCTCTAATTCTCAAACCCTTCACTTTAAAAGTGTTCTCGCTTGTTCTCAACTCTCTGACTAAAAGGAACAGCTGCTGTTTATCCACCCACGTCCATGCTTCTCATAATCGTTGCCTTCTGAATCACATCCCCCTCAGCCTTCTCTGCTCCAATGTAAACAACCCGAGCTTATCCAGTTTCTCTCCATAGCGATATGCTCCATCCCAGGGAACATCCTGGTGAATCTCCTCTGCATACCATCCAGTACAACCATACCCTTCCTTTTAAGTGGCTTCCAGAGCTACATACAGTATTCCATCTTGGCCTAACCAATGCTGTGTATAGTTCTTATAATCTACACCCCGATTGATTAACAGAACACCCAAGATCCAGTTCTTAGCTAGTCCATTACCCTGCTCAGTCCCATTCAGTGATGTGTGGAGAAGAACGAACTGAGCTTCCCAATGTGCTGCCATTCATTGATTACTCCCCTGTCTGGTTCCTTCTTCCACTGTGCATCACCTCATATTTATCAGGGTTACGTTCCATCTGCCATTGATCTGACCATCTGACCATTCCATCTGTACCTTTCTGTAACATAAGACCTTTCTCCTCATTGCCAATCAACCAGGCAAACACAAACTTGCTTATCACAATCCCCACCCCTTTCACCCAACCCCTTCATTCACATCTGCACCATTTATGAAAACCACAAATAATAAGGGACACAGCACTTATCCCTGTGGTACACCAGGGGACACTGGTCTCCAGTCACACAAACAACATTATCCCACCACCCTCTGACCCCTGACACTAAGAAGCTTTTCGTTGTAACTTGTCACGTTATCCTTGATTCCATGAGATTTTACTTTATTTTAAAGTTTCCCATATGGGACTTTGCCAAAGGCCTTGCTGCAATACTAAATAAGCGACCTCCTCAAACTAATTCAATCAAATTCATTAGATTTGACTTCCTTCTGATAAAATCATGATGATTATCCCTGATCCGATCTTGCTTCTCTGATTGGAGTTCAATTTTACCCTTCTGTGTTTTCTCCAGTAGTTTCCTTAACTGTGAATTAATACTCGTTCAACTATACTTCCCTGGTCTATCTCTACCACCCATACTGTGAAGTTATAAATCACACAACACCAGGTTATAATCCAACAGGTTTAACTGGAAGCACACTAGCTTTCGGAGCGTTGCTCCTTCATCAGATGATTGTGGAGGACACAACTGTAAGGCACAGAATTTATAGCAAACATTTACAGTGTGATGTAACTGAAATTATACATTAAAAATACCTTGACCATGTATTGAGTCTTTCATCTGTTCGAATACCATGATAGTTTCACTTCTTTCGTGTGTAAATCAAAAACAACTTTTTTTTAAAAAAAAGTTGCTTCCTCAGGTTAAATGTAACAATTGGTGTTAGCTAGACAATATGTCGAAGGTATTAGCGCTCTCTCTATGCCATGATGTTTAGATGATTCTAATCTAAAAAGTGAGATAACAGAGTTTTACATTAATTCATGCAGTTATTGAGCAAAGTATAATGTACTCTGCAATTACAAAGTCACCCCACAAAATATATGTGTGCTTGTGGATCTTTGTGTCAGTCTGTTTGTGTGTCTGTCTGGGTTGGAGGTTGTGAGTGTGAGAGAGAGTGTATATGTGTGTAGTGAGTGTAGAGTGCCTTAAGTCTGTGAGGGGTGTAGGTGTGTGTGTGTGTGTGTGTGTGTGTGTGTGTGTGTGTGTGTGTGTGTCTGGGCTGGGGGGTTGTGTGTGTCTGTGAGAGAGAGGGTATATGTGTGCGCTTGAGTGTAGAGTGGCCTATGTCTCTAGAGGATGCATGAGTGAGTGTGGGAGTGTGTGTGTGTGTGTGTGTGCCTTCCGTGTGTATATATGTGTATAGGAGTGGCTCTGTGTTTGTGTAGTGTGTGTGTGTGTGTAGACGTGTCTGTGTGTAGATGTGTATATAGTGCAATGGTCGTCACCTATAGTGTGACATGAACCTAAGGTGCCAGTTGAGGCCTTCGTTATGGATATGGAACTTAACTATCAGCCTCTGCTCGGCCACTTTTCCCTGTTGCCTGTCCCGAAGTTCGGCTTGGAGGATGGTCAACTGAAGGTCTGAGGTCAAATGCCCTGGACCATTGAAGTGTTACCCAACTGCGAGGCAACACTCCTGTCTGTTGATTGTTGTGCGGTGACAATTCATCCATTGCCGTGGCCTTTGTTTGGTTTCCCCAATATGCCATGATTCAGGGCGTACTTGCCTGCTACGTATATGATACACAACGTTGGCTGAGTCACATGAGAACCTGCCTCGTACATAGTGGGAGGTATCCCCATGTGTAATGGTGGTATCCATCTCCGCACTCTGACACATCTTGCAGCGCCTCCCTTGACAGGGTTGTATGGAATTGTCCTGAGAGCCGGGCAATGTGCTCTGAACAATGATCTGTTTGAGGTTTGGCGGTTGTTTAATGGCAAGCAGTGGAGGTATGGGAAGGTCTTGTCGGGGTGCTCATCCTCATTGATATTGAGTTGCAGGTCACCAAGTACATGGTGCAGTTTTTCAGCTCCTGGGAAGTACTGAACAACGAAGGGTACCCTGTCGGTTGCAGCACATGTCTATCTCCTAAGGAAGTCATTGTGGTACCTTGCTGGGGCAACCAACAGGGTACCCTTCGTTGTTCGGTACTTCCCAGGAGCTGAAAAACTATGCCATGTTCTTCGTGACCTGCAACACATTATCAATGAGGTTGAGCACCTCGCCAAGACCTTCCCCACACCTCCACTACTTCCCTTTAAACAACCGCCAAACCTCAAACAGACCATTGTTCGTAGCAAGCTGCCCAGCTCTCAGGACAACTTCATACAACCCTGTCATGGTAGGCGCTGCAAGACGTGTCAGAGTGTGGACATGGTTATCACCATTACATATGAGGACACCTCCCACTATGTACGTGGCAGGTACTCATGTGACTCAGCCAACATTGTCTATCTTATACGTTGCAGGCAAGGGCGCCCGGAGGCATGGTACATTTGGGAAACTGAGCAAAGGCTACAGCAAAGGATGAATGGGCACCACACAACAATCAACAGACAGAAGTGTTGTCTCCCTGTTGGGGACACTTCTGTGGTACAGGACATTCGACCTCGGACCTTCGGGTGACCATCCTCCAAGGCAGACTTCGGGACAGGCAATAGCGAAAAGTGGCCAAAAAGGGGCTGATAGCTAAGTTCAGTACCCATAGTGAGGGCCTCAACCGGGTCCTTGGTTTCATTATACTACAGGTGACCGCCATTGCACTATACACACACACACACAGTCACTCCTGTACACACACATACACTTGGACACATATACACAAACACGCACACTGACACTCGCACACAACCTTACAGACACACACACTCCCATACTCACACATGGATGCTCTCAGAGACTTAGACCACTCTACACTCATGCAGGCACATATACCCTGTCTCTCACAGACACTTGCAAACCCCCACCCCAGACACACACACACTCCCACGCTCACACATGCACCCCCTCACAGACTTAAAACACCCTACATCACTACACACACATATACACTCCCTCTCACACTCACAACCCCCAACCAAGACAAAAACACCACACACAGACAGACAAAGACCCACATGCACACAAATATTTTGTGGGGTGAATTTGTACTTGCAGAGTTACATTGTACTTTGCTCAAAAACTGCAGGAATACAGTAAAACTCTGTTATTTGACTATTTAGGTTAGAATCGATCTAAAAGCATGGCATAGACAGAGAACACAGCGTGCTAACACCTTCGACATATTGTGTAACTAACCCAATTGTTGCAGTTAACCTGAGAATGCAACTTTTAAAAAATGATTTTTTGATTTACACACGGAAGAAGCTAAACTATCATGGTATTCGAACAGATGAAAGACTCAACAGACAATCAAGGTAATTTTTAATGTGTAGCTTCAGTTACATCATACTGTAATTTTTTGCTATAAATTCTGTGCCTAACAATTTTGTCCTCCACAATCACCTGATGAAGGAGTGGCGCTCCGAAAGCTAGTGTGCTTCCAATTAAACCTGTTGGACTATAACCTGGTGTTGTGTGATTTTTAACTTTGGACACCCCAGTCCAACACCAGCATTTCCAAATCACGATTACTGTGAAGTGGGACCGTATTAATCGTTCTCCAGCACTCTGGCACCTCCCCTATGGTCAGATTCTAAATAAAATTAATGTTAGAGGTCATCTCGCCACGTTATACATGCTCTTCTCAAGCATTATTGTGAGATTTTCTTTAGATCTCCCGTTATGCATGTGGAGTAGAGAAGGACAATGATTTTAAACAATGCTGTGTATTACCCTAGAGAGCTGAGACTGCTCTAAACTGGATGGGAACCTTTCAGCAAAGGGTAAAAAATGAGGTCTGCAGATGCTGGAGATCACAGCTGAAAATGTATTGCTGGTTAAAGCACAGCAGGTTAGGCAGCATCCAAGGAATAGGAAATTCGACGTTTCGGGCATAAGCCTTCTTGATGAAGGGCTTATGCCCGAAACGTAGAATTTTCTATTTCTTGGATGCTGCCTAACCTGCTGTGCTTTAACCAGCAACACATTTTCAGCGGGAACCTTTCAGCAGCCTGGTAATGTTTTTGCTGCCTCTGGACAGGATCTTAGTGAGATCACATTGGAGTAGTGTGTAAAGAATTTTTCTACTCAATGAAGAAAGTGTATTGTTATATTGGAAGGAGCTCAGAGATAGTTCCCTCAAATGATTCCTGCAAATAAGGTGTCTTAGGATGGAGAGTTATCAGGAAAGTGGAACCGAGGCCGCGATAACATCAGCCATGATTGTATTCAATGGCGGAGCAGGTTTGAGGGGTTCGATGCCTGACTGATGCTCCTCGTCCATAATCAGCCTTTCGACCGTGTTACACAGTATAGAGGGAGGACTGTCTATCAAACAGGAAGCAGGCTCTCTAGATAAGTCAGTCTTAATCAGTTTGTCAGAACGTCACCAGTGGAGGCACACAGTGACCAGTGCGGGGGCCTCAACTATTTACAATCTACATCAATGATCAGGAGGTTGGAATAGATATACAGATACTGAGTTTGGTGATGTCGCTTGGATAAGCAAGAGATTAAATTATCAATAGAGGGTGGAGTGTCTGCAAATAGATACAGAAAGTTAAAGACAATGGATAATAATCTGGCAGGTGCAATACAACATAATATAACCTGTAATTTCATTTACTGGAATAATGGAAGGCAGTATCTTACTGAAATGGAGAGGGATTACAGGACTTCGTGATACTGTGTACTGGGGGGTTCACTCAGACCCGTTCAGACATGGAAGGTTTTTCTCCCTCCCTGATGGTCTGCTCATTGACAATCCGAGTGACCCCATTGCTCTCTGTACACATGGAATACTTTTGATGTGGTTGTTTGGTGGTAGGGATGGTGTTTTGAAAGTGTAGTAAGGGGATGGCCTTTATCCAAGATACAATTATTCCTTTCTATATGGAGACCCGTAGACGATGGGAATGGCTGCCTGCTTCTGAATGAAGGAACTATGGCTGCTTTCAGGACAGGGGTATTCACCAACATAATGTATTGTGCATGGACAACCTGTAACATTAATAGATTGAGAGCTCCTTCAGTTCCTCTACCTCTCCCCATGTAATGGCTACTCTACAGATACCATGTACACCTTCGGGAATCTCACTATACTGGGAAAATAAGGATACACCTGGCAGCTTCCCGCTGAGGGAGAAGCAATGTATTGATCTCATCCACCGTATACATCCTCCATCACCGAATGGTGACATTGATGTTGAGATACTGGGAGAAGACGGAGCTGTTACCGACTCCGGCCTGGAAAGTTTCGGATCACAGAAGCTGAATGAAACTGTGACCCTAATAGCCACCGGCAGCACCGTCTTCCCCCTGGCGTGAAGCTGCAGGTCATGTTGAAGAAGGTGACACCGCGCTGTGACCAGATCCGTGTTCAGTCCAGATCCCCTCACTATCTGTTCCTGGGTTAAGTGTAGCTTGGGAAGCTGTTCCTGGAAAACCTGGAATGGATACAGCAGATCCCTTTCCCTACACACACTCACTCCGTGGTTTCAGAGCTTCCCCTGTCTGCAGCCTCTGCTCCATTTGGTGTTCATGTTACACACCCAGATGCTGTTACCATAGTCCCCATGCTCCATCCAAAGTTGGGTCACCAAATGCTCCGGTCTCCCTGAGTGTCTGAGGCAGCTCACAGCACAACCTCCAGCAAACCATCCCCAGCACCTCAGCAACAGGAGTCAGTCAGAAACCCCTCGGCTACAAATATTGTGGACCAGACCAGATCCCCGAAAAAATATTTTAAGAAGGCCACTTAGACCCAAACCATTCCTTATTTGAAAGAGAGATGTGAAGTGCGTTTTCCAGATATGTTGTGACTGGTCAAAACACTCGACATTAAGCCAAATATAATCTATTCAAATGCTTTAGTTAAAATACAATCAAAGAAAATTTTGGGAGAGCTTATATGTTGGTACACTTACACAAACAATACATACCGTACCTTCTTGGTATACACTGCTTGGCACAAAGATCAATTCAAATACAGATTCTTACATGCAGTTTTTTGATCTAGGAAAAATCAACATCAACACCCATCTCAGAGAGAAAAGCAGCTGGGATCTCCAACAGCTTCTGAATGCTGCAGCCAAAATCAAAACGAGAAACCCTAGTCTGGGAGAGCTGGCCACTGCCCTTCCATTGTTACCACCGTTTTAATAAAACCTAAAGGCCTCCTCAGTTATTTACTTAAACTGTTTTCAGACAGCAGTTCTGCACCTCTGCCTTTAAAACCTCTCTTAAAAAAAAAACAAGAGAAAATAACCTTTTTGTAGTGATAGTATCCTCACAACTCCACTTTTAATAAAATGATCTGTCAATATACAAAGATGGATTCATTTCAGACCTCCTAATCTTCCTCTACTAGTAGCAGGTAGAAAGGATAGTGAAAAAGGTGTTTGGTATGCTTTCCCTTATTGGTCATAGTATTGAGTACAGGAGTTGGGATGTCATATTGCGGCTGGACAGGACATTGGTTAGGCCACTGTTGGAATATTGCATGCAATTCTGGTCTCCTTCCTATCGGAAAGATGTTGTGAAACCTGAAAAGGTTTAGAAAAGATTTACAAGAATGTTGCCAGGACTAGAGGATTTGAGCTATAGGGAGAGGCTGAACAGGCTGGAGCTAATTTCCCTGGAGAGTCGGAGGCTGAGGGGTGACCTTATAAATGTTCACTAAATTATGAGGGGCATGGATAGGATCAATAGGCAAAGTCTTTCCCTGGGGTCGGGGAGTCCAGAACTAGAGGGCACAGGTGTAGGGTGAGAGGGGAAAGATATCAAAGAGACCTAAGGGGCAACCTTTTTCATGCAGAGGGTGATACGTGTATGGAATGAGCTGCCAGAGGATTTGGTGGAGGCTGATACAATTTAAGAGGCATTTGGATAGCTATATGAATAGGAAGTGTTTGGAGGGATATGGGCCGGGTGCTGGCAGGTGGGACGAGATTGGGTTGGGATATCTGGGGGCATGGACGGGTTGGACTGAAGCGTCTGCTTCCATGCTGTACATCTCTATGATGTACAGCATCTCACAACGAGATTCGATTTCAATCATTTTACTCCTGCCACAAAATGCCTTTGTCTTTCTTCATCCACGTCTCCAGAATGTGTCAAAACTTAGTTTTCTCGCCCTGTCACCTGTATAATTACAAATTGAATGGCAGCAATAATAAATTCAATCGAAACAGACTGGTATTTTTTCACCTGAATGCCCCCAAAGTTTTAAGGGGTCACGATCAGTGATAAAGATTCATCTCATGTATGTTATTCGCAATTTAAATGCTGAAATGTTGGAACGCCAACATCAAGCTCAAGGCCTCCTTCCCCATTGTGGAATAAATCTGTTGATGTTTGCCCTGGACACTCCAACCACACGTTATATAATGGAGCACTCCTCATCTCTCCAATAGTCCCTCTGAATGACCTAACTCCTCATGTCTCAGCATAAAAGAATTACATACTTCTGTACCTCTTAATGCTATAACCTCTTTACCTGCTACTCCTGGCCTATGCCGGTAACCTTACTTTCACAGGTATATGTTTTAAGAAGATCTCGCTCATTCTTCACAATCTCTCACAGAAACCAAACTTTGCTTTCTGAACTCAATCATCATCATCAGCCATTTCAGTTTCTAATCTTGCCATTGTTACTCTCTGCTCTTCCCCATGGGTTCTCACGACTGCAGGAAGTGAATTGTTGAACTTCTCCAAAATAAGAATCTCTCTAAGAGTGCCATAGCCTTTGCTCTGTTTTTAATACCAATACCCACCTTTCAAAATTACTTTGTTTGGTTCTTTCAAATTCAATGTACGCTTAACGAGGGAGTTTTTTTTTAGATTCCAGAAACGCTATCTGTAGCTCTGGCCCAAGTTCATATGCCCTTCAGATGGCTTTCTTCACCTCCTCACAGTGGCCAGATACCTCCACTGATCAGGATGCAAATACCTACCAGCTCTGTGTGCATCAACTAAATCCACATGGTCACTGATCACTGCATTTGTTTAGCCACTTTCTCAAATGGAATTAAAAAGTCTCCCCCATCCTTCTAATCAAATTTAGACAATGCCTGGGCATATTTAAACAGAACCCCATCAGGCTTTTGGCTACTAAAGGATTGCTCATCCTTACTATCCTCCTCATCCAACCTACCGTCTGCCTTCATCTCCACCTTCTATGTCAACTTTCCTAATTACTAACTTTTGAAGTTGAAAATCTCTGGTTTTCTTCTCTCTCTTTCTCTCTTTCTTCTTCATTTCCTTTTCTTTTATTTCTACTTCTCATTTTAATTTAAATGGTTTCAATTCCTTCTCATGTTCAAGGCACCTCATTTCAAATTGAATTCGAGCCAATTCGAAAGAGTTTGATGGCGGTTCGACCAAATGTAATTGCCGAGCTATAGCTGTAATTATCTCTCATTTTCTCACAGACAAACACAACCCCAACTCCAGCTTGTCTGTCAATTCCTACAGCTTTACCTTCATTCCCTTTTATAAACCCCCCAACTTCACTTCGTCCACACCCAGAGAACTCTCAGTGACTGAAAGAATCTTTATACACAAAACACGTTTTAAACCAACCGAATTCAACATCCGCAACAACTACTATATGTGACTTTTGAACCCAATAGTCTCTGTTGCATACTCTCCAGTGTCTGCATGAGAGTATTCTGGATGCTCTGGTTTCCTCCCACAATCTAAAGATGTGCATACCAGGTGAATTGGCCATGCTAAATTGTTTGTGGTTTTCAGGGATGAGGGGTTTAGATGCCTTAGTTGGGGAAAATGTGTACTAATAGGGTAAAGGAATGTTTCTGGGTAGGTCACTCCTCGGAGGGTAGGGTGAACTTGTTGGGTCAAATGGCCTGTTTGCACATTGTGGGGATTGTAATTGTAAACCCAATTTGGTATTATCAATTTAGAACCAGACAAGAAACCCCAGTTTGCTATAGACCAACCAGACTGCCTCAAACTATTTCAAGGAAGGTGCTTGGATGCCAACATTTTCTTATTTTAAAGGCAGATGCGAAGTGGGAGTTCCAGATATGATGCTACTAGCCAAACCACTCACCATTACTTAAAACACAATATATTTAATGTAATGAAAATCCATACAGAATGAAGAGGATTTGAGAATAACTTAACTATTGGAAGCCTTAACCGAACAATGGATACAAAACCGTCTACAAATGAACTGTTCCAATATACTAACATCACCTAAACACACCCCATGGTAACAAGGAGCATTCAGACATGCAGTTCTCCAATCCAGGAGGAAACAGCATCAAGTGAAGCTTCAGAGAGAATAGCAGCTCGGGATAATTTACTAAAACTTCCAACCCTTCTGGGACACAAGCACCTGGTGACTTACAGCTATAAGGAAAAAAACTAGAAAGCCTGGTCTATGCGAGCTGGCCATTGTTACTACTATTTATTAAAAACCCAAAACCCCCAAAAGTTATTTACTTGAGATGTTTACAGTAGGCAGTTTGGACTTTAAGATCTCTTGTTAAAAAAAATAAAATAACCATTTTTTTAAAAAAGTGACAGCATTGTCAGACAATTTAGATGCCTGGTCCTTTACTCAATGAGCTTCCCCGTGTTACTGATCCCAAGGTCACCTGAGTTGGCAAACACAGATACCCTCCAAGTTACAAGGATGTGTCGCATAACTTCTGAAACACGCCTGTCCATGGGCCATCACATGGGACATACCAGGAAGTGAAAAACAGCCGGACACACACCATTTCACTGTTTCTGAGCTACACAATGCCAGCTATCGATACAAAATATAGCCAAAACCCAAGGCCAGGGAAAGATACAGAGGGACAGAGAGATTCACATTACAGACAGAAACAGACAGTTAATTAACTGGAAGGAGGTTGTGGAAAAATGGGGGAAAAGACAGAGCAGTGGGACTAACTGGAGAAGTAAGATCTTCGAGAGTAAAATTACAAGAATGAGAACATTGAATAAAGGCATTGTCAGATCATCTGAAATGGTTTGTTACATCAAATTCTGAATCTGCTTCACAGAACACCACAAACAACATAAACTGGGACAAGATGACAGCCCAGCATGGAGAGCTGTACAGACCATGCTAGTGTGTTGCTCAGTAAACTGCACTATCTGTCCAGCATGGAGAGCATTGCAAACTTTACTATAATATGCTAACTATACTCGCATCAGATTACTGTCTCCAATTGGAAGGTTTGCTCTCGCTTCGTGTGTGTGTGTTCATCAGAGTGTACAGATGAGGTAAAGTGTTTGAGAATGTTAAAATAAAGGCATTGCCATAAAAATAGCAATATACATCCGTGTGAACATGAATGACAGATGGATGGGAGGTTGGTGTGTGTTCGAATCAGATTTGCTTCAACAGGGTTGAAGCCGAGAGCGTCAGCAGCAGATTATTAACTTCATTAAGACTGTATTTTATAACTCAAGGTTCAAACAGGAGATGGAATAAGCCAGTGAGATACATCGCGGAGTGGTAAGTATTTCAAGCTAGAAATGGTCAGGGCATGGTGTCAGGAATCAGCTCATGATCAAAGGGATCTTCCACAGTTGTGACTCATCTGCTTCAGCTGCAGATATTGGCCAGGCATGGGATGGAAACACTGGAAGGAAGTGGAGTTTGTAACCAGAACAGTAGACAGTGACCTCCATGCTCTTAATATTTAAATAACAAAGGCAAAGATACAATACATTGCGGTTCTCCGCTGAAACTGAGTAGGTCAACATCGAGACCCATGAGTAACAGTGCCAGAGCAGAGGGAGGCAGTAATTGAACACCTTCATTTATGTAGTTAGTAGTGGTCTGTAGAGTAAATATCTGGATTCAGAGTTTCAACAGGAACAATAATAGTGGACAGAAGTGTAGAAAATATGAAAGAACAGTAATACAGTCATAACCAGTTTATAGAAAAAAAAAGGATAGTGACACTTACCAGGAACACCAACGATAGCCAGGAAGGGATAATAAAAATATTGCATAAAGAGAAGAGCATAATAGATCCGCCATGATAATGACAACCAATCAAATGCAGAAAGATACCAAATATAATCGGATAAACTCCTGTCTAATGTTGAAATATTCCATTCGAATGTTATCAGATTCTGATCCATTGTTGGAACATTCCAGTCTAATGTTCTCAGATTCTGATCTCTCCTCCCCCTCTCTCTGGATCTGCTGATCCCTGTCAGTACTGTCGGTGATGGTCCCGCTCATATTATGGGATAACGCATTGAATGGCGCCCATTTATCATTAAAAGATGTAAATCCTTCACTGGGACAATTAGAATCTATGGAGATTGGCATTAATCACAGTCACTGAAAAAATAGAATCAGTTAACCAGTTTCATACATCACTTTTCATATTACTATAAAAGGGAACATTTCCCGGTTTTGGATGGATTGGATGACGGTTGCTGAGGGATGGACCATAAATCTTTAATTTTTTATTTACTTTTCCTTGCATACAATATTATTAACAGAACACTGCAGGGGTGTATATGTGTTCCACTCTGTTTAGGAAAGGAAGCAGTTATAAAATAACCGATCAGCTACATAAAAAAAACATCGGATGGGCAAGTTTCTAGATGCCTTAACCTACAGTGTGATACTTATTGACCAGTGTGAGGCTACGCTGGGTTTTAAGTGCCCTGTTTTCAAATCCTTTTATAATCTTGACACAGAGCACTGAGACTGCTGCTCAGGAACAGGCCGAAGCAATTCTGTCCCTATGGGTCTCTTACAGAAGGATAGGAGAAGGCCATTCAGTCCATATTAGCCTGTTGCTAATTGAAAAGGTGGAACTCTGGAATATTAGCGCATTTTGCCAACAAAATCATTCAAAATAAAAGGATTTGTTGCTGCAGCTGTATGAGGTGTCACTGAGAGGGCACCTGGAGTTCATTGTTTCTGTAACTGAGAAGGGATGGACCTCCATCAGGTACAGTTTATTGGCTGCTTATAATCCAGGGGTTGATGTGTCATTTAATGTCTTGTGGCTGTTATAAAGGGACAGGAGGATCCCATGCAGCCTCTCGAGCCTGTTACAGAGGAGCAGGAAGTGTTTATTTAACATTTCAAGTCTGTTACGCATAAATATTATGTTTAAATTAGTTATGGAATAGGAAAGACCTGATGTAAACAATAAAGTTCTAACTTTGAACAAGACCAATTTTGAAAGTGTTAGGTGAGCCCTGTGAAAGGCTGATTGGAATATCCTATTCACAGGTAAAGGGATGGTTGGAAAATGCAAGGCCATCAATACTTGGTTTTAGAGAGTCCAGAGCCAATGTGTTCCTGTTAGTGAGAGGGGCAAGGCTGGTGGGTGCAGGGAGTGCTGGATGGCTAGATATATTGATGCTCTGGTCAAGGTAAGGAAGGAGGAATATGTCAGGTAAACAGAGCTGAGATCAAGTGGATCCCCAGAGGAGTATAAGGGCAGTAAGTGTATACTCAATGGGAAATCGGGCCAGAAAAATGTGAACACAAACTGGGGCTTCAGAAATAGGGTTAACGAGGTATTGAAGAAATTCTACAAATCTTTTAATGGCAAAAGATTAACTAGGGAGAGAATAGGGCACCTTAAAGCTCAGTAAGGCTACCTATGTGTGGAACTACAAGAGATGGGAGGGATATGAAACGAGTATTTCTCCTCATTATTTAATGTGGAGGGAGTTACAAGCGCGAGAGAATGAAGAATGTATAATAATATCTTGAAAAGTGTCTATATTACAAGGAGGTGTTGGACATTTTAAAACGCATAAAGGTGAACAAATCCCTGGGACCTGATCAGTTGTATCCCAGACGTTTGTGGGAAGCTACGAAAGAGATTGCTCTGCATTTTGCTGATGTATTTGTAACATTGATTTCCACAGGTGAAGTGCCATGGTACTGGAGGGCTGCTAACGTAGTGTCATCATTTAAGAAAGTAAGGAAAAAAACAGGTAACTATAGATCGATGAGCCTGACGCTAATGGCGACTAAATTGTTGGAGGGGGTTTTGAGGGAAAGGATGTATATGCATTTGGAAAGACAAGGACTGAAGAGGGCTTTGTACATTGGAGATCACGTCTCACTGACTCGGTGGAATGTTTTGAGGAAGTGATGAAGATGATTGATGAAGGCAGGACAGTGGAGGTTGTCTTTACGGAATTCAGTAAGAAAACCAAAATGTTCTACATGGTAGACTGGTTAGCAAGGTCAGACTGCCTGGGATCCAGGGAGAGCTCGCCATTTAGATCCAACATTTTTTTGAATATTGGAGACAGGGCGTGACACTGGATATTTGTTCATTGAACTTGGAGACCTGTGACCAGTGGTGTGCCACAAAGGTCAACAGTGAGTTCACTGCCTCTTGTCACTTATACAAATCATTTGTATTTGAGTATATGAAGTATGGTCAGTAAGCTTGTAGATAATCCCAAATTTGGTGGTGTAGTCGACAGTGAAAAATGATATCTCCGAACAGAGAGAAAGTTGATTAGGTGAGCCAAGGGGTGGTGGATGGAGTTAAATTTAGATAAATGTGAGCTGTTGCATTTTGGCAAGACAAATCAGGGCAAGATATGTAGGTAGAGTTCTGTCGAAAGTTGCCACTCAAAGGGAACTCCAATGAAATTATAGAATCCCTCCAGTGACGAAACAGGCTATTCTGCCCATCAAGGCCACACCCACCCTCTAAACAGTATCCTACTGGAGAAACCCCTACCCTGTCCCTCTGAGCCTGCATTTCCCATGGCTAATCCACCTCGCCCACACATCCCTGGGTACTTGTGGCAATTTAGCATGGCCAATCTACACTTGCCGGTATGTCTTCGTACTGTGGCAGGAAAACGTAGCACCCAGAAGAAACGCACGCAGACACAGGGAGAATGTGCAAACACCACACAGGTAGTCATTCAAGGATAGAATTCAACCCAGATCGCTGCGCTCTGAAGCAGCAATGTAAGCCACTGAGCTACTGTGTCACCTGGTGGTGCAGGTTCTTCGTTCCTTGAAAGTGCCCTCACAGGTAGATGGCGGAGTGAAGAAAACACTCGGTGATCTTCCCTTTATTGGTGCGTGCTTTGAGTCTATGCGTTTGCATGACATATTGCCCCTGTCCAGGTCATTGGTTTGGCCACTTTTGTAATATTGCCTTTAATTCTGGTCTCCCTGCTGTCGGAAAGATGTTGTCAAACTTGAAAGGATGCAGAAGTGATTTAAAAGAATATTGCAGATGTTGGAGGGTTAGATTTTCAGGGAGAGTTTGAATAGGCTGGGAGTATTTTCAAGTTTTGAGGCTGAGAGGTGACCTTAAAGCGGTTTATAAAATCATGACGGGCATAGATAATGTAAACAGTCACCCCAGGATAGGCGAGTCCAAAATTACAGGACAAAGGTTTAAGGTGAGAGGGGAAAGATTTATAAATGGAAACACATTCAATGAGAGACTGCTGTGTTTATGGACTGAGCACCCAAAAGAGCTGGTGGAGGCAGGCACAGTTACACCATTTAAAAGGCATTTGGATGGGTACATGCATGGGAAGGGTTTAGAGGGATATGGGCCAAGTGCTGGCAAGGGGGACGAGATTAATTTAGGATATTTGGTTAGAACGGACGACTGGATCGAAGGGTCCTTTTCCGTGCTGTACATCACTGAGACTCTGTTGAGTTTTGAGTGTATAACACGGGAACAGGAAGAGGTTATTCAGGTTCTGAATTCTGTCAGTCAGCTTGTTTGCTCAATTACTGAGAGTCAAATACAAAAATACATCATTCAGATTTTAATGGTGTTTTCCACAAACAGGAGAAAGGCTTTTAGTCAAGAGAAGCTGTAAGGAATGTGAAGAGTCCATTCAGTCCCTCAACTCCATTCCACCGGAGCAGCAGGTGAGCACAGAGAGATTGGAGCCTGTTACACAGGAACAGGTGGAGGACATCAATTTTCACAAATAGATGGCAGTCACTCGGCTGCTGAAGGCTGGGACACAGGAACAGGAGGGAGTCACTCAACTGCTCGGGACTGGGACACGTGAACAGGAGGCCGTCACTCAACAGCTCGAGACTGGGACACAGGAAAAGGAGGGAGTCACTCAACTGTTCGAGACTGGGACACAGGAACAGGAGGCAGTCACTCAGCTGTTCGAGACTGGGATACAGGAACAGGAGGCAGTCACTCAACTGTTCGAGACTGGGACACAGGAACAGGAGGCAGTCATTCAACAGCTCGAGACTGGGACACAGGAACAGGACGGAGTCATTCAACTGTTCGAAACTGGGACACAGGAACAGGAGGCAATCACTCAACTGCTAGAAACTGGGAAACAGGGAAATCTGGAGGCTAGTAAGGCCCGAGGATCCTGTTACGCAGGAAAAGGAGGAGGTGCCTCACTCCCCACCAGTATGGGACAATGGGAGAGAAGGTGGGTTTGCATGGCACAAACAGAAATGTATGATAAGTTGCATTAGTGGTCCATTCAATCCTGCCCCACCATTCACTAAGACCACGGCTGATCTAATTATGATTCCCTCATTCCATTTTACGGAGACTGTTCTCTCTGCAGCCTGTGCTCCATTTGTTGGTCATGTTGCAATCCCAGATGCTGTAACAACAGTCACCATGACTTATCCAGAAGGATGGGTCTAACCGGATGAGTCAGGATTTGAAGGGTCCAATCACAAGAATGAAAACACAAAATAAAGGTATTGCCAGATGTTTAATTCTCTCACATTCGCAATCCAACTCACAAAACCAGCCCATCCATGATACTTTCAGGATGGAGCACTGTGTAGATCTGGCTACCGTACTGCTGAATGCAAACCCAGCAATATCCAGAATGGAACTCTGTGCAGCCCACACCAATGCTTGATCTATCATCCTGGTCTAAAGGTCCAGCATGGGGAGCTGTGCAGACCGCACTGGTTCATTCATACAAAAAAACCAGGCTGTTTCACTGTTCGGTAACACTGTGTTAGATCGCTGCCCAGTGTGGGGAAACTTGCAGCCAATGTTGTAAGTGACAGGATGTGCAGCTCCCATCCATTTACAGCTCCATATCTCCACTGTACCTTGACAAGGGGTGCCGTGGATGTGGAAATCACGGCGATGGAGAGATGCAAATGGAAACAGTTTAAATACCAATAGTACTGATTAAGGCGGGTACCACACCTGTATTTAAAGTTGAAATAACTTAGATAATATCCAATGAGGTTTGGTGAATGGTGCAATGTAGTTAGAGGGGGATGGTGATGTTATAGTGGTTGCACTATAAGCCTCCAAATCATCAATGGGAATTAGAGGAAGAAATATGCAGGGAGACTGGGGAGACTTGCGGGAACAATAGGGTTGTTATAATAGGTGATTTCACTTTTCCTAACATAGACTGGGGCTTCCAGATGGTTAAGGACTTAGAAGGAATGTAATTTGTTAAGTCTGTTCAGGAAAGTTTCCACAAGTAATATATAGAGAAGCCACTCGGGAAGGGACAAACTTGACCTACAATTGGGAAATAGGGCAGGACAGGTGAATGAGATAAAGTGGGGGAGCATTTTGGGAAAAGTGAAATAACCTGAATTACTAAGTGTGATGGGATACTTATAACCATAAAATAAGTGTAGATTTTTGTTTGGCCTGTGTAAAGCATGCTGACCGTTGCATGAAAGTATAAAGATGATGGAATATATTGTTAGGAGTGTCCGTCCCTATGGGAAATGCCCTCAAAAAGGCGATTGAAAAAATACTGGGGTAAAAGTGCCTGAGTGCTGTCTGGTCAGTGACAGGAACCCAGGGGGTTGAATGACTGAATGTTCCTGTAACATGGAGCTGAGAAAACCATCAGATCAGCCGGGATATTATTAAATGCTAGAGCACACTTGAAGGGCTGAATGGCCTCAGCATGGTTTGAATTGTGTGTGATTTAAAAAAATGTACATCTCTACTCCTTCCTCTAATGTGTTACACACTGGGACACTGCCATTTTCCTGAAACTGGGAATTATTTGGAACATTATCTGGAACATTCCATAATCAGCAATCTCAAGAATATTCTATAACTGTGTGGGAGGTATTGCAAAGTTTTAAGCTGGTAGGAGGAAAGTATAGAGGGGATGTCGGAGGCGGGTTCTTTACACAGAGAGTTGTGAGAGCATGGAATGTGCTGCCAGCAGCAGTTGTGGAAGCAAGGTCTTTGGGGACGTTTAAGAGACTACTGGACATGCATATGGTTACAGAAATTTGAGGGTGCATACATGAGGATCAGTGGTAGGCACAACATCGTTGGCTGAAGGGCCTGTTCTGTGCTGTACTGTTCTATGTTCTAAATGGAAGATTCTTCCTAAGTAGTATGGCTTCTCCCCTATTCCTACTATTAAAAGACGAGAAATAAACCCAATCAAACTCGCCCTGCTGTAACGTCAACTGTTCCTTGTCATCAAGGTGCATCTCCTGAAATAGGAAAACATCCACCCTCTCTGTTTTATGACGAGAAAGTACATTTTTCCTCTTGAGTGGCAGGTGCACCCCCCCCATTAATGTTCCAGGTACCCATTTAAGCACATCATTATCCATAACACACTGTAGCAACATTTCAACTCTAGAGTTTCACATCGAATTACACATCGTTGATCATTAATGCAAAAAAAAACTCGTAGAGCCTTAAAACTTTACAAACTAAAACCACTACAACTAACAAGCTCTCAAAACTTTCCAAAGCTAAACACATAAAAAAAAAACAACGAAATAAAATCCAAAGTTCCAATGACACTCGAAAGGGGAATTTACCTCTCCTGGACCCCATCCCTGCAAACTGGGGATGCTGACATATCTTACAACGTTATCTTCTGCCCGCTACCAATATGGAATTCAAGGCAATTAACAACAAAAACTGCCCTTCGGTCGGCACTAAGTCATCACAACTACCTTTGTAACTCCCTCCACCTTGAACTGCACCCCAGACACAAGCAAAGAAAGACAAAAAGTGTACTAATACTAATGAAGGAATTAAAAATGAGTACTCTACCCATCCCCGACTATAACGTAGCACTGGTTAATACCAGAAAAATCCAATAAAATTTCTTTAAGGATAAACATGATTATCTAAATATCCAGCTTACTTTAAAATGTCCACAAAGTTTTTGCTTTCTCTGGAGAATCAGACGAGTTCGTGGATCCATTGAAAGCAATACGGAGCACCGCTGGGTACCGTAAGGGTTACTGAATTCAGCGTTCCCTTACTCTTCTTTTGATGTCATCAAAAGATTTTCATTCCTGAATCACCGCCACTGAAAAATCCAGAAAGGACATAATCCTGGAGCTCTCGTGACATAAACACATTGGATCCTTCCACTAGGTTCTGAAAGCTTCCATCAGACTTTGTTTGTCCCCATAACTATGTAATCGCGCAAGGACAGGATGAAGGTGTTGGTCTGAGTCTGACTTCCGTGCTGTAACCCAATGAACTGTCTCAGTCTTCTCCCGTCCCTCCTCAGTTTCCAAGTGAAGGAATCACTGCAGCCAGTTCTTGAACAAACGCACCAGCTGACCACCTTCTGTCCGCTCCAGCAAACCGACGATGTGAATATTCTTCATCCTACTCCTGTTCTCGAGGTCGTCTTCTTGTTCAGTTAAGGTGCAGACCTGTTTTTCAGGGGCAAAGATCCTCTCCCGGGAGGAATCGATCACGGTCTCTGTCACTGTGGTTCGGCCCTTGGCATCGTCTGTTCTGTGTCCAAGGCTGTCAAGTTGCTGCTCATGTTTTTGGAGCACGGCTGAGAGTGGCTGTGGCGAACTCTTCTTCAATCATGGCTGCAATCATTTCACGTAACTTGGTGAACTCAGTGACCAAGGCCTGGTGAGATAACTGGGTCGATCGAACGAGCAGAGTGGGTTGCAGCAGCGGCCTCAGGCATGCTCGATGCTTCTGACGGGTGCACCACTTGTTGGGACTTACTCGATCCTTTCCCCATGTTTTGTCATTTCCGTTTTACAAATCGGGATTCGTAAAGATTCTGTCGCTCTTTTAGTGCTGAATTTTAAGTAAATGGTTGGGATGGGGTGGATTAGAGAAGCACTTTGCCCGTGTGTTGATGCAGCGCCCAGCAATCAGACCTTCTGGATCGCCACCATCTTGTATTCTCCCTTAACATTTTATCAATATTATCATTTCATTTTGCATTACATTCCTGGAGGTTCTGAAGCCGTCTACATTTTACCCCACACTGCACATTGCTGCCCATTCCTCAATAATCATTGACTCTGTTGTTATTTATGAACCTTCCATCTGTGCCTGAAAAATATTCAATATTTCTGCCTCCAATGCTCTGTGGGGAAGCGTGTTCCAAAGACTCACACACCACTTTGAGGAAACAATTATAAACATTATGATCTGACTGTGAGATTAGTATTTTTGTCTCCTTATCTGAGATAGGATGTAATTACATTGGAAGCAGTTCAGAGATATTTCATTTCACGTATTCCTGGGGTAAAGGGCTTATATTATGAAGGCTTTAACAGGTTACTCTTGGAATGAAAATGAAACATACAAGACCTCGAGGAGAGTGGATTAGGTATGTACCCACTGGGTGTTTGTATAGTTCAAATTTATTGTCATTTTCATAGAATCTCTACAGTGTGGAGACAGGGCATTCCATCCATTAAGTCCACACTGACCCACCAAACAGCATCCCAACTCGACCTGGCCCCCAATCTTATTGCTGTAACCCGGCATTTCCCATAACTAACCCACCTAACCTACGCATCCCTGGGCACTATGGGCAATCCACTTCAAACTGCACATGATTGGACAGTGGAAGGAAACTGGAGCACTGGGAGGAAACCCACACAGACACGGAGAGAATGTTTAAACTCCACATAGAGGGTCGCCTGAGGTTGGAGTTAGACCCAGCTCCTTGGTGATGTGAGGCAGCAGTGTTACCCACAGATCCAACATACTCCTCCGTTAGTTCTGTTAATAACTTGTGGCTGACTAAAGAAATCTGCCTGACGTGTTCTTATCACTGAACCTGACCCAGTCTGAGACTTTTACCATCGGCAATATCACCAACCTGGTTACATTTAACATTTGTTGTGAGCCGTGGAAGAGTTGGACTAGGAAAGGAAAGAGTTACATCCTCCATCCTCAGTCACAACTGGAGTAAGAAAAAAAAATCACAAAGTGCGAATTCGTTCAAGTGGGAATTCGCTTTCCCAGAAGTTTGGGATGGCTGAATCGTTATATTATATCGAGGCTGGCTTCGTCTGATTGTCCATAGACAGGTGAATCAGGGATAATGGTGCATGGAGAGAAAAGTGCAGCTGGGACCACAATGAGATACGCCACGAGTTTATTTACTGGTGGAGTAGTGTCAAAGGGCTGAATGGCCCCCTCGTGTCCTGCAGCCCCATGTTCTGATGTTCCATTCAGCTCTTGGGATGTGCTACACAGGGGCAGATCAAGGCCACACTCTGATGGTTGGGTGCAGTTTTGGAAATGTACTTGGAAAATCCAGGCTGGGTCAGGAAGTGACACTCACTCCCAATCCCTGTTTCCAGGCTTCCCCTTTCTGCAAAGTCTGCTCCAGATGTGGGTCATGTTACAGAGCCAGATTTACTGTGAATACAGCCCCCATACCCTACCCAGCGTTAACTGAAATCCTCTGCTCACCCAAATGCAGCATTACACAACACAACTTCCGGAAAAATAACCAGTAACTTTTCAAAAGCATAGCACGTGAAATTAATAAATAGGAACAAGAGTAGGCTATTCGGCCCCTCAAGAATACCCAGTCATTTAATACGAATATGGCTGATCTACTCCAGGTCTAACTCCACTTTCTCGCCGACTCCTTGTATCGCTCCACACCTCTCCGGGTTAGGGAATTCCAGGCATTCACTACCGGCTGACAGAAGACATCACTTTGTATCTCAGATAGAAATTGATATTCCATATTCAGTATCTATGTCCTCGAGTTCAAGACTCCACTCAGGAATGGTAACAACGTCTCACATCTACCTTCTCAAGTCCCTTCTGTGTCTTGTATTTTTCAGCAGTATCACTCCTCATTTATTTAAACCCCAATGTATAATCGCCTTACAATCTTAGAGATTCTCACTAACATAGCCCTTTCATCCCTGGAAGCCGGCTAATGAAACAACCTAGTTACTTGCTGCACCCGCATGCTGACTTTATGTTTCATACACAGGAACACTCCAATCCCTTTGTACTGTTCTTTTTGTGGAAGTCCTCTCCATTAAATAACAGCCTGCCTTTTGATTCTCAGTGTTGTTCTCAAACTCGGATGTATATTTCACTCAGCTCTCTCCTTCAAACTATCAGTATAGAGTGTAAATAACTGATGCCATCGGACTGATAGCCGTGGTCCTCCAGCAGATCCACCTTTATATTGATGATTCATTCTCCTGACTCTCCGATTTCTATGTGCTAACCAATCATCATCCCGTGCTAATACATTCCCCATCATCCTACGAGCTTCTATCTTGTGTAAGAAATTTTATTTTGTAAAACTTGTGGAAAAACTCTGGAAAGCTTGGTGTCTGCCAGATCCCCTTTATCAAGTCCGCTTGTTACATTCTCAGGCATCTGCAGAAATACTTTGCATGATTTTGTAGGGCAAAGTATAATTTCACTTTCACAAAACCATTGTGAACCTGCGTGAAGCTGTTCTAAATGTCCGTGCTGGCCAGGTTTTCCAAATTAACCTCGTCCCATCTGCTTTCATTTGGCCCATATGCCTCAAAATGTTTCCCATCCGTATATTTGTCGAAATGAGTTTTAAATGTTGCAGCTGTACATGGATCTACCACTCTTCCTCTGGCAGCTCATTCCATACCCACACCACCCGCTGTGGAAAAACACTGCCCCTGCCTCCCTTGTGAATTTTCCCTCTTTCACCTTAAACCAATGCCATCTAGGGCTGAACTCCCCCATCCTGTGGAAAAGACCTTGGCTATTCACCCTATCCATATCTCTCATAATTTTAGATACTTCTATAATGTCATCCCTCAACCTTCTACACTCCATCCAATACTAACTTTAAGAACAAGCAGTTAAAGATAAATACTGCAAATTTGAAACTAGGGTAAACAATACTCAGCCCAAACTTCATACTGTGATTTGTTTTTCTCCCTATTACAATACTAAGGCAGCATGAAACGCTTACTAGTGCCAGTAAGAAGGCAAGCACCTGATATCCTTTGTCTAAAGGGGGTGATGATCTCGACAGTGAAAACGTATTTATGGCCAGGTCTTTATAATGCCACATAGTCAACATTCTCCCTCCTGGCCTCCTATGACCTTGTGTGATTGTGTCTTCTTTATCTTGCACTCAATACAGAGAACTCTTTTCCCCATTCACACTTTAATTTAAACCCATTTATATCATCTTCACATTCACCGCTGCTAAAAGCCGGTTTATCTTTGTCACGCCCTCTTTTCCCTGTCACCTATCCCCCACCTCTGGCAAGGGATTAAAAAGCCAAGTTTCCAATGCTTTTCAGTTGTGAAGAAGTGTCACACTGGGCTTGAAATTCTAATGCCGTTTCTCTGTCTCTGCAGGTGCTGACAGACCTGCTGAGCTCCCTCAGAAGTGAATAGGCAAAGAACAAACTTTCACAAACAACTAACTATGGATACTGGTAATAAAAATACCAAAATTGCTTGAGAAACGGAGATCTTTGTCGAGGGTCACTGGATCTGAAAGTTTAACACTGCATTCATTCCAGAAGATGCTGCAACATCTTCAGCAATTTCTTAAGCAATTTCTGTTTTTGGAAAATTTCCAAAGAAGTACGTCAAAGATGCTCAACCATCCTGTCCAACATGGAGAGCCGTACACTGGGAACTGAACAATAACGCATGGTGCACAAGTTCCTTGACTCTGAAACTTCATAAATCTGGCATCACTGACACTACAGAACTCTTAATCATGGTCAGGGAGAATAACAGAGGGGAACACATTCACTTCAAATACAGAAGTTGACGTTGTGGAAGAGAAACGATTTAGATCATTACTTTAAATGGATTCAGTTAAAGTAACAAATTAGAGGAGTGACACCATGAAGAGGCCCTCAGCAGAATGAGAATATGAAAATGCAAGTGTTACCGCATCAGAAACCAGGTTAGGTCACTGAATACAGGGCTGATGGGTGAATGGGTCTCGGTGTGAACTGGGGGACAGTCAGTAGAATTGAATTGTAGATATTGTAGACCACAGCAGCAGCAGAAACAGAATTGTATTCAACGACAATCTGTAACATTTTCCTGATGATAATTCTACCATTACCATCAAGCCGATCCATAGTTCAGTGATGAGTGTGGGTGAACATGCCAGGGTCGAATCACGTGAACCTAAACCTGTTGACAACCCATTAAAGCTACTGCAATCAACTGGTTAAATTCCGACCAGCAGAACTAATGTCTGATGGAGAGGGGAAATGATCCCAAGACTAACAGATCAGACCTAAGCTCTGTCGTCCTGCCAAATGCAAACATAAATGTCGATGGACTATTAAACAATTTACTGGAGCAGAGTACTCCACAAATATTCTCATCCTAAATATCGGAACAGCTCTGTACGTCAATGAAAAAAGTCAAGGATGTGGTGTCTGCACTATCCTCAGCCAGACGTGTTGAGTGAATGATGATCCACCTTACACTCATCATGTTTCCCACAGAATCACAGATGGTAGTGTTCAAACAATTCGATTTTCTGCCCGTGACGTGAAGAAACAGCTGAACACAGTAGATACGACAAAGGCAATGGGCCCTGACCCCATTCCTGCAATAGGACTGAAGATTTGTGCTGCACAACAAGCCGTGTTCCTGGGGAAGTTGTTTCATTCCAGCTCCAACTCTGACATCTCTCTGGCAATATAGAAAATTACTCAGCTATGCCCAGTCCGTGAATAGGAGAATAATTACAATCGGACCTTTTACCACACCCTCAGTCGAATCATGACAGTCAAATTGGTGGGAATACTTTTTCTTAGAGCTGTCAAGTAGCACCGAAGTAATCAGGTCAGTGTGGTTTCCGATAGATCCCCATGTGGAGATGGTGCTGTAGTGGATATATCATTGGATTGCAAATCCAGACTAGGCCAATGCTTTGGCAGCTGGTGGAAGTTAAAAATAATTAATAAAATATCGAGACCTAAAATCTGGTGTCAGTAACAGTGATCTTGTGTCCAATGTTGATTGTAAACATCGATCTCCTACACCAATATACTTCCAGGAAGTCAATCTCCTGTGCTTTCTTGGTCAGGCGAAAAGTGACTCCAGACGCACAGACATGGTCCCTGAATCGGCCAAGTGAGACACTCATTCGTATCAAACTACTCTGAGGTCTTAAAGGATAAAACTTGACAGAACACCCGGCATCAACCTCGTTAAAGGAAAGGGAATGGGAAACACAGTCCTGTTGACCCTGCATAGACATCCTTCCTAACATCTGAGAGCTTGTGATGGCATTTAGATTTGGTTTGATTACTTACAGTGTGGAACCAGGCCCTTCGAACCAACAAGTCCACACCGACCCGCCGAATCGCACCCACCCAGACCCATTCCCCTACACCTAACGCTACGGGCAATTTAGCGTGGCCAATTCACCAACCTGCACATTTTTGGACTGTGGCAGGAAACCGGGGAAAACCACGCAGACACGGAGAGAATGTGCAAACTCCACACAGTCAGTCGCATGTTTCGGGAATGGAACCCGGGTCACTGGCGCTGTGAGACAGTAGTGCTAATCACTGTGCTGCCACGGCTTTTGCACAGAGCTTTCCCACAGATTGCACAGAAACATCGGGAGAGGAGGAGGTCATTCAGCACATTGAGCTTTCTCCATGCTATTTCATGGCCGAACATCTCCTCAATGCAGTTTTCCCCACACAATGTTCATATCTCAAAATATGTTTAAACATTATGAAATATAGTGCCTTCGGCCCATCAATAAATAGGGAGTTCTCTGACAAAAAGTACGATTTGACTGCAATGCGATTCGTGAACCGTTTTCTATAAAGTGAACTATCATCCCTGCTTCAAAGCTGTCACACCCTGTCAGAGGTTTATATATCTCACTGAACTCTCCACACATTTTCCTAAAGCCCAGTCACCCCAAACTCTGCTCCCACAACTAACCTGTCATCCCAGAGATCAGTCTGGTCATCCTTCACTGCACTCCCTCAATGGCAGGGTTGCCCTTTATTAGGTAAGATACCAAAACTGCACACAACAGTGCACAATTTTCGAGATGGGGTCTCACCAAGGCCCTGTACAGTTGCAGTAAATGACCCTTACTTCTGTATTCAATCCCCCTGAAATGAAGGTGAATAAACCATTTATCTTCCTACTTGTTTTCTGCTCCTGCAATATTGCTTTCAGTGACTGGTGTACAGGGGGATCCAGATTTTGTTCAATGTTACAGCTCCCACATGCTGGGTCTATGTAGACTGTATACAGCGTGCCAATGCCATTCCCAGTATTGATTTCCGTGTTCAGAACTCACTGCACTACATGGACTCAGAAGGCTGCGCAGAAATAAACAAAAATGCAGCTTAAGTTCATTTATAGATCAACATGTTTCAATCAATCCCTTTTCAAATGATAAGCTGCCATTCAATTGATCCTATCAAAGTACACAACCTCTCATCTCTGCATTGCTCTCCATCTGTCAGGTATTTGCCTAGTCACTGCACTTGTCTCAATCACCTCGGAGCCTTTTTACATCCTCCTCATCCAACCACAAGCTGATATCATTTAGTGTTGCAAGCAGACTTGGGAATATTGCAATTGAGCTCCTCAACCAAAGATGTGATGTGTATTGGTAATAGCTGGATGCCAAATCTCGATCCTTGTTATATCCTCCAAGCCTTCCATTCAAAAAACATGGTTTTATTCCTACTCAATGTTTCCTGCCAGCTCTCCCATTCTAAAATACAAACAATATATTAGCCCAGTCCCATAGGATTCGAATTTACACAAAAGGCTTGGGGCTTTATCAAACATCTTTCTGAGATTCCAATCGTATTGCGTTGATACCTTCTCCATAATTTTGCTAACAGCCGTTTTCTCAAATATGATTCCTATTTCATAAACCTCTGTTGACTTTGTCTATGCCCATTAATTTCAGTCCAATATTTTCTATTAAACGTTTTAGTGGATAATTTCATTCCATTCCCTTTTTCTCACCAGGCTAAAGTTCCCTCGTATTGTGAGGAAATTTTATTTTGTTTTGTTTTTTTTTTCTTCTTCTGTGAAGGCATAACTGAAGTATTTGCTCCATTGATCTGCTATTTCCCTGTCCTCAATTGCCTGGTATCAGACTGTAAGGAAGCTACACCTTTTTCTATTAATTTTGCCATTGACGTATTTTCAGAAGATATTACAAGTTCAATCCTATACAATTTGATAAGATATTCTTCAGAAACTGATTAATTCCTATCTTAATCTACTGAATGATTGACGCTTCACAGCCATAGAATCACAGAAGCACAGACTCTGCACTATCATAAATACAGCACGGTCTACATTAGCCCCACTTTCCAATACAAAACCGGTCGCTGTGAATCTTATGGCATTTCAAGTGCACAAGCATGCATTTTCTAGGTTTTGACGTAACCATGACAATTCCCCTCTCACGAAGTGCATCCCAGACCCCAACATACTTTGTGTGATAAACAGTGCTCGAATTCTCACTAAGCCTCAAACCCTTCACTTCAAAAGTGTGTCCCTTTGACTAAAAGGACCAGCTGCTGTCTGTCCAGCCAGTCCATGTCCCTCGCAATCTTATCCTCCTGATTCACGCCTCCCTTAGTCTTCTCTGCTCCAAACTAAACAACCCGAGCTTACCCTGCCTCTCTCCATAGCTGATGTGCTCCATCCAAGGGAACATTCTGGTGAATCCCCTCTGCACCCCCTCCAGTGCACTCACATCCTTCCTTTAATGTAGCTCCCAGAGCTACACACAGTATTCCATCTTGGCTAACGGAAGTTCCACGTAGCTCTTATAATCTATGCTTCGATGTGTGAAGGCTGTGTTTACGCTCCGTACGCTTTCTCAAATTGTGTGTTACCCTGTCCAGCCACTGTCACGATATGTGGAGAAGCACCCTCTGAGCTTCCTATTGTGCTGCCATTCATTGATTCCTTCCCTGCCTGGTTCCTTCTTCCAAAGTGCATGACCTCATGTTTATCAGGGTTACATTCCATCTACTTTTGATGTGACCATCTGACCATTCCATCTGTATCTTCCTATAACATAAGACATTCCTTCTCACTGCCAACCACCCGGCTAATCTTTGTATCAAACTTACTTATGGCACCCCCACCCCTCGTCCATATTCACAGCTGCATCCTTTATGATAAAGTTTAAAATCAGGAAACACCAGCTTATAGTCCAACAAGTTTATTTGGAGGCACGAACTTTCGAAGCGCTGCTTCTTCATCAGGTGGTTGTGCGCTTTGATAAGCACTTCGAAAGCTAGTGCCGCTGAAGAAATCTTTTGGACTATAACCTGGTGTTATGCAATTTTTAGCTTTGTCCACCCCAGTGCAACACCAACACTTCCGAATCAGAAATATTAAGAGACACAGCACTGATCCCGAGGTACACCATTGGATACTAGCCTCCAATCGCACATCAGCCTTCTACCACCACCGTCTGTCTCCTACCACTAAAGTTGATTTGGTTGCGACTTGGCAACTCACTAATGAGTCCTACCTGTTCCCTGGTTATTCTGTTCCACTGGACACACTTGGAGAATATCTGGAGATTCTCCCTAATCTTGCCTGTCAGTAGGTTTCCATGCCCCTGTGTTAGTTAGTCCCCTCCAAGTGAAGTTTTCCACCTTATTGCAGCCTTAACTGGCCTGTCCCAGATCCTGCCATTATTTGCCTTGAATGTGGAATAGGCAGCGAGGGAAGTGTTCTGTTAATTTCCAAGTTGTCATATATTTTGTGAATTTTCTAAATTCACTGTGACCCACCTCTCAGTGTTTGAAACTCGAAAGAACACAGACCGAGTTCCTCATCAGGCAATCTCACCATCTGAGGGATTAATCTGGAGAATTTCCATTGCACTTCCTCTGTGGTCAGTATTTTCTTTCTGAGATTCGGTCACCAAAACTGTACACCAACACGCAGTGAAACTGCTTCAACATGTCTTTTCATCAATGTTCTGACTCTCTTAAATGGAGGCGAACCAAACTTTAACTTCCACTTACATGTATTCCTCCAAATTCCCTTCACATTCATTGCATTTACGAACTCACTGAGATCTTTTAGAAACCCTTCCGAAAATCCAATGTGTGCCACTTCTACTGATTCCCCATTATCGATGCTGTAAGAAATTACTTCAAACAATTCCGAAGTTTATCAAGTATGATTTCTCTCTCAGAAATGCATGCTGATTCTCTCCATTGTAGCTGTTAGTTTCTAGATAACAAAAAATGTCATCCTGTGTAATGGATTCCAACAGTTTCACGACAACTCTTAATTTAACTGGTCTGCAGTTCTCCACCCTCTTTTTCCCTTTATCTGTTTGGATCCCTTCCATTCATCTATAGTGCTTGATTCACGTTTATCCACAATAGTTTCTGCCCTCTGCAGAATGTGCAGGAAAATAATACACAGTCATCGACAGTGCAATTAATAGTACTATTGGTGATTTATTTCCGACATTTTGATAGGAAAT
>NW_026869119.1:0-56307 GCF_020745735.1 Hemiscyllium ocellatum | reverse complement strand
GAGGGAGGGGGGGAAGAGGGAGGGGGGGAAGAGGGAGGGGGGGAAGAGAGAGGGGGAGGGAGGGGGGGAAGAGAGAGGGGAGGGGGGGGGAGAGAGAGGGGGAGGGAGGGGGAAAGAGAGAGGGGGAGGGAGGGGGGAAGAGAGAGAGAGGTAGCGGGTGAGAGAGAGAGGGGGCGAGAGAGGGAGGGAGGGGTCAATAGAGAGAGAGGGAGGGGCTGAGAGAGAGGGGAGGACAAGAGAGAGGGTGGGACAAGAGAGGGAAGGGCGAAGAGAAAGAGGGAGGGGGCAAGAGAGGGAGGGGGCGTGAGAGAGAGAGGGAGGGTGCCGGAGTGAGAGGGCGGGGGAGAGAGAGCGAAGGAGTGGGGCGACAGAGAGAAGGGGGACGAGAGACAGAGGGGGCGACAGAGAGAGGGAGGGGGATGAGAGCACGAGGGTGGGTGACGAGGTGAGAGGGAGGATAGAGAGAGAGAGGGAGGTGGCGAGAGAGAGTGGTAGTGGGCGAGAGAGGGAGGGAGGGTTCAAGAGAAGAGGGAGCGGGCGAGAGAGAGAGAGAGCGATCAGGAGAAAGAGATCAGCACAAAGAGTAGGGTTTGGAGTCTGGGGGAACACAGGGAGTTAACCCCAGCTCCTGAGCTCAGGGCGCGGTGCCCTCCCCTTCCCTGAGGACCAGGACTTGGGGCTGAGTCTGTCTCTCTCCAGCTCAGCTTCTCCAACACAAAGACACACAACAACATCGGTCCCTCTGCTGCTCGGCACGCTTTCATCAGCATTTTTATTGGTTACAAATGGAAGTGATGGATACAGTCAGTGGGATGGTGCCTTTTCTCACTGGCCCCTGAGTTGTGAGAAACATTGAAATGTTTCCCTGTAACCCCCCTGTGGGATGTGGAGGGACAAACCAGCGCTCCCCTCAGTCTGTTACCATAGCGACAGGCTGCTCCATCGCTGAAACACTGAACTGAAATGAGAAAATCCCGGATGGTGTGATTAATGAGGGAATTTGATGGATGGATGGATTTGGGTGAAGGGATATTTCAGCACATTCTTCAGCTGCTGCCTGAACTTAGTCTGGGTCACGGCGTAAATCGCGGTGTTTGTGCAGCAACTGAGGAGCTGCAGCATGAAGCCCAATTCCCGCACAAAGCGATGGAGATACACAGACTTATACCCAAACCACCACATCCGGAACCATATCGAATACAGCATTAACGTTGACCATAACAGGATGAAATTGGCCGAGATCACAAACAGTAAAATGATGGATTTTTTTCGGTTTCTCATTTCAGTGTCAGACTGAGCGTCCCCATTGGTGTGAGCGCGGAGTCTCCTGCGGGCTCTGCTGGTCACTAAAATGTGTCTGACGGTGAGAACATTGAGCAGCAGAATCAGGAGAAATGGGACCCCCGGGGTTAGAATGTGGTGGAGGACTCGATTGTGACCCAGACACTGGAGAATAGAACAGCGCTGTTACATCACAAAACCAGGGGCGGTTCCCAGCAAATACCGAGCCGTGAGCATAAAATACCAGGAAATGTTCTTTAAACAGCTCAGCACAGTCACTGCTCCCAGAACCACAGCCGCCGTTTTCTCACTGCAATATTTACTTTTCAGCTTCTGGCAACAAATGGCCACAAACCGATCAAAGGTGAAAGTGACGGTGAACCAGACAGAGCAGTCAGTGGCTGCATAAAGCAGGACGGCGTGGATATTACACACGGGGACGGAGTCCCTCAGGAAATAAAACTGTTCCTGATAAACAATGGGAATGTGTCTCAGGATCAGGTCGAGGATAATGACCAGGAGATCCGCCGCTGCCATGGCCCCCAGGTAACGTCTGACACATGGAGACAATCCACAATCTTTATAAAGCAGGACGTAGATGGTCACTACGTTAACTGTGAGGAAGGAAAACAAACCCATTATCCATCAGCCTGGAGGCAAAGGGACCCGTGTGATCGGGGACCCAGTGAGATTTTCAAATGTGTCCCTGTATTCAGGGATTTATTAAAATAATTGGAGCTGGAATAACAAATGGGAAGGTCGGAATTGCTGACAAAAATGTGACATAAACCACAAGAAACCCTCCCTCCCCAAACACCCAGAGACACATCCATAAGGACAGATGGTTTCTAGAACATTCCCACACACTCGATCACTCGAGAGCAGACACAGCTCACTCCTTCCCAGTTCCTAATACGGAGGGTGGAAACGTTGCTGTCCTGAAGGATTCTCTCCCAGTTTCCTGAAGACAAACGGAGTTTGGGAATTTCTGTATTTTGATCTAAATTGTCGTCGATCCTGTGTCGTGGAGAAATGTAAACGCAGGGAAAACGTATTCACCCCTTTAACTGCCTGAGGGGCCTTCGGAACAGTGTCTCCTTCTCCCTGGAACGGGATCTCTTCCCTCGGGATCTTATCGTTTGTTCAATTCACTGACGTCCGGCCGTTCACAAACAAACAACGTCAGGGACAGAACGTTCCGGGGAATGTCAGTTATAGAATGTCAGGGACAGAACGTTCCGGGGAATGTCAGTTATAGAATGTCGGGACAGAACGTTCCGGGGAATGTCAGTTATAGAATGTCAGGGACAGAACGTTCCGGGGAATGTCAGTTATAGAATGTCAGGGACAGAACGTTCCGGGGATGGCAGTTATAGAATGTCGGGGTCAGAATATTCCGTGGAGCTCCGTGACCTGTCCATCACCTTTCCCCCCCATCCACCAACATGATGTACTGTGCACAGGCTACAGATCCATCCAGCACGGGGAGCTGCACTAACCACATCATTGTATTGTCCATAAACGGCAACCAGACAGTCTGACCAGCACAGAGACCTGTGCAGTGATCACCCGTGATTAATCTGTAACCCAGGAGCAGTTACCCTCCCAGCATGTAGGGCTGTGTACACCACCCCAGTGCATTGATCTGTAACCCAGGAGCAGTTACCCTCCCAGCATGTAGGACTGTGTACCCCACCCCAGTGCATTGATCTGTAACCCAGGAGCAGGTACCCTCCCAGCATGTAGGGCTGTGTACCCCACCCCAGTGCATTGATCTGTAACCCAGGAGCAGTTACCCTCCCAGCATGTAGGATTGTGTACCCCACCCCAGTGCATTGATCTGTAACCCAGGAGCAGTTACCCTCCCAGCATGTAGGGCTGTGTACCCCACCCCAGTGCATTGATCTGTAACCCAGGAGCAGTTACCCTCCCAGCATGTAGGGCTGTGTACCCCACCCCAGTGCATTGATCTGTAACCCAGGAGCAGTTACCCTCCCAGCGTGTAGGGCTGTGTACCCCACCCCAGTGCATTGCTCAGTAACACTGTGTTAGATCCCTGCCCAGTGTGGGGAAACTTGCAGCCCATGCTGGAAGTGACAGGACCTCCAGCTCCCACCCATTTACAGCTCCATATCTCCCTTGTGCCATGATAAGGGAGTGCTGTGGGTGTGAACATCACTGCCAGAGAGAGATGGCGGGGGAATCAGTTTAAATATCACCACATGGGAGGGGTTTGGGGTATAGACAGAGAGGGGGAGACTGAGAGACAGTGTCATGGAAGGATGTGTTCCCAGGTTTCAGAATGCTGAAATATCGACACTTCGATAGCATCCTGTAACATGAGCCAGTCTTCCCAGGAAAGAGGGGAAAAGGGATATTGGTGTGAGGTGAGATGAAACAACAGCTGCTGTTGGTTTTGAAATTACGTTTATGTAATTTTAATAAGTGTCTTATTGAAACAGTATATTGCTGTAGAGTTGGAGTATGGTAATAAGCAGTTAGGAGAAAGAGGGTCCCAGAGTTGTGAATAGTTGATGTAAAATGTTCACTTTCAGAGTTAAAAAAATACATTGATATTTTTTGTTTAAACACTGGAATTTGGGAGTTCTCTATCACTCATATTTCAACAGTTTACAAGGTAAATTGAGCATTTCTTTATGTTTAGTTTAAGTTACCAGATGAGCTTCACACTGTGCCCTAACAATTGCTGTGTGTGTATCTGTGTGTATCTGTGTGGGTAGGTCTGGCTGTCTCTGTGGTGCTGAAAGTGATGCAATGCCACCCTCTGCTGCCCTCCATACGCCACTGCACAGGCATTGGGAGAGGGTGAAAACCAACAGGGATTCACTCAGAGAGGGGGAGGGGGAGGGAGAGGGCAGCTGCTCACAGCACCATCCAAACTGATGTCTTATCCATGTACTGATATAAATGTCCTTTAAACATTGTAACTGTCCCTATTTTCACCAGTTCCTCTGGAAGTTAATTCCACACAAAAGCCAGCTTCTGTCTAAAATAATTACCTCTCCTGACTTTTGTAAATCTTTTTCCTCACGCCTCAAAATATCCCTCAGTTTTAAATCCCCAACTCTCTGACTGGACACAGTATTCCAGGAGAGGTCTCACCAATGTCCTGTACAGCCACATCATGACATCCCAATTCCAATACTCAAAGGTCTGACCTATGAAGACAAGTGTGTTAAACACCTTCTTATCCACTTTCTATATCAGATGCAAATTTTAAAGAATTAAACCTGACAGCCTAGGTTTCTGTACTACAACACCACCAAAAGACCCTACTTTTAATTGTACAGGTCCTGTTCTTGTTTGATTTACCAAATCCAATGCCTGGCATTAATCCAGACTATCCTCCATCTGCCACCCCTCAGCCCAGTGTGTGATATGACTGCCACCTCCCCCTCCCCCTTCAATTTTAAAATGCCCACCCCTCTCCAGGAGGCCTGCACACTCTGGCCTTGATTTTCACAAAGACCCTGAGCTTGGTTTGCCTTGTGTGGTTAGAGGGAGGAGGGACAGATTGCAGACACAGTCAGTGTGGAGGAGAGGCTGGACAGTAATCAGCGGCCTGGTATCATTTCATGGTTTTAGGAAGAGGGCAGACACACGTTAGAGGTGGGTAAGATTGATCGGTGTTTTGGGGTCAGAAATTAATCCCTTCCTTCGCCTCTGGTGTTCAGTAATAAACATCTATTTGAGACCCTTCATTGGGCAGAGTGTTTCTGCGGGATTTCTTTCCCTAATATTGCAGACTACAGATAATAGCGATTAAAGATGGTCATAGTTAATTTCAATATTCAGCACGTACACTCAATATCCTACAGTTGAGACAAATATCTTGCATTTGTTTAATAATACAAAGTGTTTTTTGTAATTCAGTAATAGTAACCTGATTATAATCAATCCACACTGAGCTGGAAGTGGGCACTAAAATATGACCCAAAATCTGGGTATGGTAGTATAGTGGGCAGTGTCCGTGTCTCTGAGCCAGACCTCTGGATTTGATTCCAATTCCTGAACTTGCGTGGTAGTGTTCCTAGCTCTGGATAAGAAGGCCTGTATTGAAGTCCTGCCTGTTGCAGAGGTATATCACAGTATGACAGAACAGGCTGATGGACAAACACACAGGAGAATAATGGTACAGCTTTATGGGTATTGGGTAGTGAGGATCGTGTCCCTTCCTCCGGGCACAAAGGTCTAGGTGTAAATCCCACAGAAGTGTCACCTAATATATCTGAACAAACTGATTAAACTGGTTTAGAATTGTGACTTGATGGAGAAGGAAGAGGTGTCAGTGCTGCATTTCAGAATTTAGGCCCGGGATGACTGAAAGTACAGCCATTCGTGTTGATTAAAGTCATATTTCGCAGCGGTAAAGGTTTATAAAATCAGAATGGTCATGGATAGGTTGAGTATTCAGGGTTTTTCCCCAGGTTAGGGGCGTCCAAAACTCGACGGCATTGGTGGAAAGTGAGAGGGAAAAGGTTTTGATGAGGGCTAAGGGGCACCTTTTCACACAGACGGTGGTGTGCGTATGGAATGAGCTGCCAGAGGAAGTGGTGGAGGCTGGTACAACTACAGCATGTAAAAGGCATCTGGATGCTGATAGACCTGCCGAGCTTTTCCAGCAATTTCTGTATTTGTTTAAAAAATGCATTCATTTTAACACACGTATTCTGAATAAATTAGACATTTTTATTTTTTAATGAAGCAGGAACATAAAAACTTATCTTCAAATCGACCAAGACCATTTTCTGCTCAGGGTATGGCTCTGTGTATGACAGCAGCAATGATGCACCGACATGGAACAGGGAATGTGATGGAGACATCGTTTGGACAATGTACATGGGATAATATCTGGACAAAGTTCTTTCAAGTTACAATTGCAGAGAGATTGTGTGTGTGTGTGTGTGTGTGTGTGTGTGTGCGTGTGTGTGTGTGTGCGTGTGTGTGTTTGTGCGTGTGTGTGTGTGTTTTATAGAAAGGGAAATGTTGATTATATATTTGCAATACAAAAATAGTTTGCCATTCATCTTTCCACCATAGTTGGAGTAACATTGCTCTGGATCATAAACGTGCTATTTGAGCAGATTAAAGAAACGAGCCTGACTTGTTCCTAAAACTGACTCTGACCCAGTCTGAGACCGATATCATCGGCCATATCACCGACCTGGTTACATTTAACATTTGTTGTGAGCAGTGCAGGAGTGGGACTAGAAAGGAAACAATGGCCCAAAAAGCCGGGGAACTATAGACCGGTGAGCCAGATGTCGGTGGTGGGTGAGTTGTTGGAGGGGATTCTGGGGGATAGCATTTACATACATTTGGGAAGGTAAGGGCTGATCAGGGTAGACAACGTGGCTTTCTGCATGGGAAATCATGTCTCATTAATTTGGTTGAGTTTTTTGAGGAGGTAACAAAGAAGATTGATGAAGGCAGTTTGGTTGACATTGTCTATATGGACTTCAGCAAGGTGTTTATATAAAGAACAAAGAGCAAAGAAAATCTTTCAGCCCAGGAACAGGCCCTTCGCCCTCCAAGCCTGAGCCGATCCAAATGTACTGTCTAAATCTGTCGGTCAATCCCTGAGCATCTGTATCCCTCTGCTCCCCACCTACTCCTCTGCTCCCCACCTACTCATGCATCTGTCTAGATGCACCTTAAATGAATCTGTCGTGCCTGCCTCTACCACCTCTGCTAGCAAACTGTCCCAAACGCCCACCACCCTCTGTGTGAAGTACTTACCGCGTGTATCCCCTTAAACTGTCTACCTCTCACCTTGAAAGCATGACCTCTCATTATTGAATCCTTCACCCTGGGAAAAAGCTTGTCTCTGTCCACCCTATCTTTAACCTTCATGATTTTGTAAACCTCAATCCGGTCCCCCCCTCAATCTCCTTTTTTCTAGTGAAAATAAACCTAACCTACTCAGCCTCTCTTCATAGCTAGGATTTCATTCTGATTGGTAGAGAGATTAATAAGTTTCAGTCACATGGGATACAGAAGAAGCTCGTCACAATTGGCTTGAAGGAAGAGGGGTATTTTTCAGACTGGAGGCTTGTGAGCAGCAGTGTGCTGTAAGAATCAGGACTGAGTTCACTGCATTTCATCATTTATGTCAAGGATTTAAATGCGAATATTGGGGCCATAGTTAGTAAGGTTACAGATTACATCAGAATGGTGATGTAGTAGATTATCTCAGAGTACAACAAGGTCACAGATAGATGGGACAAAGGGGCAAGGAGTGACAGATGAAGTTTAATTTAGATAAAGACGAGGTTTTGTATTTTGTGAACACAAATCAGGGCAGAAATTATACACTTAATGGTAAGGGCCTGGTGAGTGTTGTGGAACAAATGGACACAGGGCTGCAGGTACATTGTTCCTTGAAAGTGGAGTCTAATGCAGACAGTGCGGTACAGAACACATTTTACACATTTGCCTTAATCAGTCAGAGCATTGAGTGTAGGAGTTGTGGTGGCATGTTGTATCTGTACAGGATGTTGGTGAGGCCACTTTAAGAATACCGAGTACAACTCGGTTTTCTGCAGAAATGACGTACACAGATGTCCCAGGACTGGAGGTTTGAGCTTTAGGGAGAGGTTGATTAGGTTGAGGTGTTTCCCCCTGGAGTGTCAGAGGTTGAGGAGTCACGTTATAGAGGTTTATAGAACCAGCAGGGGCATGGATATTCTGAACATCCATGTTATGCTTCCCAGGGTAGGGGAGCCCAGAACAACCTTAATCAGGCGGGGAAGTGGGCCGAGAAATGGCAAATGGAATTTAATATAGATGCGTGAGGTCTTGCATTTTGGAAACTCAACTCAAGGTAGGAGTTGCACGGCGAATGGGAGGGCCTTAAGGGGTGTAGTGGGCAGAGAGACCTTGGTGTTCAGGAGCACGGTTCTCTGAGAGTGGAGTCACATGTAGACAGGGCAGTGAAGAAGGCATCTGGCACACTGACCTTCATCAGGCCGGACATTGTGTATGGAAGTTGGGAATTTATGTTGCAGTTATACAGGACTTTGGTAAGGCCGCACTTGGAGTATTGTGTTCAGTTTTTGTCACTTTGTTGTAGGGAACATTTTATGAAATTAGAAAGAGTGCAGAAGAAATTCCCATGGACGTTGCCAGGACCCAATGGTCTGAGTTATAGGGAGAGGTTGGACAAGCTAGGACCTTTTCTATAGAGTGTAGGAGACTGAGGGGGGACCTTATAGAGCTGCATAAGATCATGAGGGGTATGGATAGGGTTAATGCTCTCAGTCTTTTTCCAAGGTGTAGAGAATCAAGGACGGGATGGGATCAGTTTAAGGTTAGAGGGGAAGGAATAAAAGGAAAACTGGGTGGGGGGGGCACTTCTTCACACAGAGACTGGTATGTGGATGTGCTGCCAGCAGATGTGGTTGACGGGGGTACATTAACAATATTTCAAACGCATTTGGATAAATATGTGGATAGGAAAGGACTGGAAGGATATGGGCCAACTGCAGGGAAATGGGGTTAGTGTGGATGGACATTTACAAGGTGGAGTTGAACCTCCCTGTTAATTAAAACCAAACACCCAGAAAAGCTTGCCTCACCTCGTAATCTGTTAAAATATGAGTGACACAGATCTCCTACATTCCACTATTTAAACAAACATTCACAAATTAGTGTATTAACTTTAGTAGTGAACACTGAACAGCTGTTCACAAATACAAGCCCCTCTTTTCTTTGCTACTTACTATCTGTTTCCAACTCAGTAAAAATATGCTGTTCCAACAACCCCCATATTAAACATTACAATCTCAAGACCACACAGTCACCATCTTCCCCACTGTGCTCACTCATCCAGCTGCTGATCTCCCTGGGTCATGTTTTGTTTTACTGCAAGTAGGTTTGTCATGAACATGTATCTTTGGTAGAGATGGCCAGTTAGCACTCCTGCTCTACCGCAGTTACTCTGCTGTTGGCTGGCAGTAGCTCTCTCTCTCGTGTTCAAAATGCCGAGTTGATTTACTCCTCATGATACAATAATTCTCATAATTTGCTTTCCAGCTGTCCAAACAATATTATTCTAATTCAGTTAGCTTCTAGTATTCTGAGCATTATTTAAACTACTAATACGTCATCCCCACCTGCTTCACTCTATGCTGTGTCATGTTCAGGTGCTGTTTAGTTCACTCACCTACTCGGTCTAATCTCTCCCTCACCTCACTTATATAATCCAAGTGTGAGATCTCCAACTTCTGTCCAGTCAATTTAGATTTAATTAAATTCAAAGGATTTCACTTCATGTACGAAGATCAACTCAAAGGAAGTAAACGGAGTAGATTTATTTGGGGCATCTTCGATGATAAGTAATTTACTGGGACATCTTTATCCCAATCATTTGGCCAATCCTGACAGAACGCTGTTAACATAGTCTTCAGCGTCTGATGCTAACTTTTCAATGCTCCCTGGGATTCAGGATGGGACGCCCTTGATTGAAGTGCTGTATGCCTAAGCTATCCATGACTTCATTAAACTGCTGAGGGGTAAAGTGAGACCCTTGGTCTGACTAAATCACTCTGCGGAGCCCACAGCAAGTAAAGAAAGCTACCAACTCCTCTACCTCCCTTTTTGCTTTAACACTCCAATAATGGAATTGCCTCTGGAAATCTGGGAGACACATCCATTATGATCAGCAAATGTTGGTTTCCACTTTTACTTGAGAAAGGGGAGCTCCACAATTAATCAGAACCCACGTGAAAGGTTCTTCGAATGCAGGAATTGGCAACAAAGATGCTGGTTGTTTATTGCCTGTGAGCTACCTACCATTTGTCATGTATGATATGTAAAACAAAAATTAACCACGTCCTTGAGCATTCCAGGCCACTAGAAATGCTTCTGCACCTAAGCTTGAGTCTTCCTTACACCTAGGTGACCACCTGCAGTTAGTTTGTGTGCTACCAGTAACATGGTATGCTACCAGTCAAGCGATCTAGTGCATTTTGGCCCATTTCCCTTCTGCACTAACCTACCGTTTTCCTCAACGTTCAGGATGTTCCTGCACCGTGACATCTCACAGGGTGTCAGTTACCTGAACATCAACTCCTTTGTCTTCTTCTTCCGTTTTTCCTTCCTGTTGTAACTTATGACAGTGGGATGTTGTTACTACACAGTCTGGAAAATTCCTGGGTATATTCTTTTAACTCCTCAGTTCCCTGGTTTTCATTTGACTTCTCCACCATAAGAGGTCTCTCCCATTTTGAATCCTATTAAATCGTTCACAAGAACAAGCTGTATTACTGGAACTGACACTCTGTCACTCACTCTCACTGTTACTTCCCCAATCCTGATTTGGCACTCCAATGTGATGTTTCTGTCCCCAACCTTAATTTCTGCCCCCATTCCACAAATTATCACGCTCTTGAGTAACATGTCAGAAAGAGTGAAAATCTTTCCATCTCTTGCTATTAGGACTGAGAGAAAGTGAGGACTGTAAACAATGGAGGTCAGAGTTGAAAAGTGTGGGGCTGGAAAAGCACAGCAGATCAGGCAGTATCTGGGAGGCAGGAAAGTTAACGTTTCAGGCACAAGTCCTTCATTAGATAAGTGGGGGGGTAAGAGAGGGGGAAGGGGGCTGAGAAATAAATGGGAGGGTTGGGGTGGGGGTGGGCGTGGAGCTGGGTGGAAGGTAGCTTGCAAGGCGATAAGTAGATGCTGGTGGGTGTGACGGTGATAGGTAGGAGAGGAGGGTGAAGTGGGTAAGTGTTAGGACAGCTGGACTCCTCAAACTATACAGCATCAACATCGACTTCACCAATTTCCAAATCTCCCCTCCCACAACCTTATGCCAGATCCAAACTTTCAAATTAGCACCGCCCTCTTGAACTGTCTTAATTGTTCTCTGACATCTTCCTATCGCCCTCCAAGTGACCCTCCAGCTCCTACCCTCCTATTATCTTTCAGCCCCCTTGTCCCACTGTCACATTCCTGACGATGGGTTTATACCTGATACGTAGAATGTCCTGCTCTTCAGATGCTGCCTGATCTATTGTGCTTTTCTGGCACCTCACTTCTCAATTATTAGCGATAGAGCAAATCCCCTATCTCGGAAAATAATAATTTATCGTCCTCCCCGCATCCCCCCCCCCCCACCTTCTGAGTAAACTTTATCCACAGAGGTGAATTCTTGATAGAGACCAGTCACTGACTCTGTACCTAGGCTGTGCCCTCTCCTACAGCTCCTTGGAGACTTGGGGTCTTCTTTAATAGTTTCACTAATGCCACTGGCTTAGCCTCTTCTACCACATCTTTTCCCAAAGTGTCTTCCTTCAACCCCCAGCACGGTGTGTCCCAGCTTACTGCAGTGAAAGCTCCTTTTCCCAGTGCCTTTCTTAAACCATCGGCACTGTAATTATATGTGTTTCACTCCCTAATAGTGAGAACACCATAGGCCTTTCACCTCCTTTCAACTCCTTTGGGCTTCTTTTTTCACCTATAGTAAACTATCGTGCGCTACTGTTCGCTTTGTAGTGTGTGATCTCCCCTTCTCCCAGTTTCTATCCTTCACAGGATGAAAATCCTCCCAGAAGCTAAATTTCATCTCATGCAGCAATACATATTTACCTGCCATTTCTGCCGCGCTTCTCACTTCTTGAAATTTCTATTCATTCACATGAATTTTTACCATCTCTGGAAGTGCGTCTTTAAACTCCTCCAGCAGAATAATCTCCCTTCGAGCCTCACAGGTCTTATCCATTTTTAAGGTCCGCACCTGTCTACCAAAATGACTGTGTTTAATTCTTTCAAACTCAGCATAAGCCTGACCTGGTTCCGTCTCTATATTTCTGAACCTCTGCCTATATTCTTCTAGTACCAATTCATAACCAATCAAAATAGCCAGTCTGACATCTGACTAATCTCTTGACCCCTCATCTGCCAGTGCTGCAAATACCTCACTCCTGTGCCCACCGGCATGGTCTGAATGAGCGTTACCCACAAGGTCACTGGACACACCATCTGCTGAGCCATTTTGTTTTTCAAATGAAATAAAAACAGATATTTACATTTTTCTCACCGAAATATGACAAGGTATTATCATAGCTGTATACATCCCTTCATCTCGATCCTGTTCATTTAACTTCCCAACTTCCGAAATTCAAATTATCTCTCTCTTTTCCTCTCTTACCCATTCCCTTTGTTCTCTCTCTGTTTCCGTCCCTATTTTCACCTTCTAACTCCAGTTGCTAGATTTGCAATTTAAGTTTCTTTCTAACCCTACTGCAGTTGCCTGTTTCTCTGACACACCAAAGTGCTTGACCATCTCCGTTACAATGTCAGCTTCCCTTTTGTCCCTGGTTAGACCCAATTCCAACCTATTTGCTAATTATAAACATATTCCTTGCTCTGACTTTGTAAACTTCCTTGGCAAATTTGGGAACCTCTTTAGTTATGTTAAAAAAAACAATTCTTTCACTTTCACTTCAACCAACCACAAGTTAACAAAATTAAATGAATTTTCCTAACGGTTTTATGTGAAGATCCAGGTCACTAATTGCAATTTATTGGAATCTGCTGGGACCTTTTGTACCACAAATCTGTTCAAGTCTGTCCAAGTCCCCAGCAAGGCCCCAAACTGTTATGACATCAATGTCGAACCCCTCTGTTAATTAAAACAACACACCCAGAAAAGCTCACCTCGCATCATAATCTGATAAAAGGTGGGTGACAGAGAACTCCTAAATTCCACTAATTAACGAAAAATAATAATTTATATGTATGCAAGTTAGCTCACTGAGCATGAATATTTGTTTTCAGATGTTTCGTCACCATGATTAGGTGACATCATCAGTGAGAGTTTCCACTGAAGCGCTGGTGGTTTGTCCTGTCTCTCTATTTATGGGTTTTACTTCCCGAAGGTGGGTCATGTCATTTCCGGTTTTTTATTAGAAGAGAAGGTAAATAGGATCCAAATTGATGCATTTATTGATGGACTTCTGGTTAGAATGCCATTCTTCTGAGAACGTCCTTGCGTGTCTTCGTATGTGTGTGTGTTGTTCCAGTCAAAGTGATGCCCTTCTCTGTCTGTATTATGGAATATAGTGATAATGGGTCATGTATTTTGGTGGCCAGTTGGTGTTCATGTATCCTGGTAACATGACAACAGGACCATTACAATGGCAGAAAAATGATTTTGTATACATTGTTTAATCAATGTGTGTGTGCAGATATTTTTCATATGTGCACAACACATTCTAAATGAACAACGGAGACACAGTTATTGAAAAATGATGCACATGATGTATAAAATTTATAAAACATTATTTGATGCTCATGTAATGTGACATGTTCCCCTTCTCGCAGTGTTCCATCCTTTTCTGGAATTCTCTACTCTAACTTCACATTCTTATCAGGTTGTGTGTTGTACATTCTTTCTTCTGGTGTCCCAACGTATTTTCGTTATTCCCCTTCGACTGGGACTTCAATATATTGGCCTGCTGGGTGCTTTCCAAAGCTAGTGTCTGTCATATCATTGGAGATAAAAATTCTGGCATCAGACCCACCATTTGAACACATTAGTCTGTTATAAATGCACTGTAGAAAGTACCACAGCACACAGGAATTGCCAAAACATTGAGGGATGTGCATCTATTACTTTCAATAACCTAGTTTACTCATTTTTCACATGTCCCCATCTATATCCTCTTTCTTTGTATCTAGTCAAAAAAATTGCCAATTATTCTTTATGTCCCATCTCTCAAAACACCTTATTTCGATTCATATCTATAGCTCTCTTCTTGATGTAATGTGATTATAATTGAGCAATATCACTACAAAGATATGAGGGAGGAGCTGGCTAAAGTTAATTGGAAGGGGAGCCAAGCAGGGAAGACCACGGAGCTACAATGGCAGGAATTTATGTTGGATAATTTGGAGAATATTAGAAATTCTCCCAAAAAGATGAATCATATTCATGGGAGGACAAGGCATCCATGAGTGACAAGGCTTCAAATCAAAAGAGGAAACATACAATGTGGTGAAGAGGATTGAGAATTCATTGGCTCTGAAACTACATCAGGCTGGCATCCCTGACACTGCAGAGTTCTTATTCATTGTCAGGGAGAGAAACAGACGGAAACACATTCAACTTAAACACAGAAGATGCGATTACTTAAGGGAAAAGATTCAGGTGAATTTAACAATTGAATAAAATCAGTTAAATGTTCTTACGGAATGTGTCAGATTGGAAACATGACCTCAGCAGAATGAGAATATGAAAATGCAAGTATTTCCACATCAGAAACCAGAGTAGGTCACTGAGTACAGGGCTGATGGGTGAATGAGTCTCAATGTGAACTAGGGGACAGAGAGCAGAATTGCATTTCAGATATTGCGGCTCAAAACTGCATATCATGTAGTGCTGGAGACCACAGCAGCACGAGAAGCAGTATACCATTCAAGCACCACCTTTTATATTTTACCCAGGGATAATCTCCTCAGTCTGCCATTACAATCAACACGATCTATATATCAGTAGTGACTGTGGGTGAACATGTCAGGGTCAGACCCACGTGAACCTAAACCTGCTTTTTGCATCAGAGAGGCAGGAGCTGGGAGGAAGTGAAGTCGGAACGCCAAGCCGGTCGGGAAGGTAAGTGATTGCTATTTAAGTGGAAGTGATTACGCCACAGTTGAAGAGGGTGAAGACATGACTGCCCAGCTGGTTCAGTGTGCTACGTGCTTGATGTGGGAGGTCAACGACTCTGGTGTGTCTGGCTTGTATTAGTGTGGAAAGTGTGTGCACGTTCAGCTACTGGCAGAGCGTATTGCAGCACTGATGAAAGAACTCGAGGACCTTAGGCTCATCCGAGAGAACGAGATCTTTCTGGACAAGACCTTCAGCGAGGTTATTACGCTATTCGTACCAGAAGAGAGCAGAGGAGAGCAGACAATAAGTAAGGCAGAGAGGAGACGGGTGCAAGAGACCCTGGGGGAAGTACCTGTCAGGAACAAGTTGAAACTTATGGAAACAGTAGAGACAGAAGACACTGCCAGTCCACGAGGCGGCCAGGTCTGTCAATCAAAAGTTGGCATGGAGGCAGAGCAGAAGAGTCACACAGAGCCGTGGTAATAGGGGACTCCATAGTGAGAGGAACTGACCGGGGTTTTTGTGGCAGCAGACGGGACTTAATGATGTGTTGCCTTCCTGGTGCCAGGGTTAAAGACATCACAAACAGAGTGCAGGAAATCCTCCAGGGCGAAGGTGAAGAGCCAGAGTTGGTGGTATATGTCGGCACAAATGATGTCGGGAAGAAGAGGAGGAACATACTACAGCGGGACTTAGGAGAACAAGGAAGAAGGCTGAAAAGCAGGACGTCCAAGGTGGTTATCTCCGGTTTGCTTCCAGTTCCTAGGGCTGGTGTGGCCAGAAACAGGGAGATAATGGACTTGAACGTGTGGCTGGGGAACTGGTGCAGGAAGCAAGGATTTAAATTCTTGGATCACTGGGGTATATTTTCTGGGAAGCATAAATTCTACAAGAGAGGCGATTTGCACCATCATAGGTTATGGGCCAGCATTCTGGCAGGCAGGTCTGCTACTGCAACTCAGCTATGTTTAAATTGAGTTGCGAGGGGGAAGGGGGTGTGGGGAGGGGACAAACTGGATGTTTAAGAAGGAAATTGGAGGGAAAGTTAGAACAAGGGAAGTCAAGAAAGACAACTGTATCAATGAGGCAGGAAACTCAGAAAGAGATCATGCTGTAAGGTTGAGTGAAATAGGAGTTGATGGGAAGGGTCAGGGCAGTAACAAATTAAAAATACCATATATGAATGTATGAAGCATTAGAAATAAGATGGATGAGCTTGAGGCTCTTTTGGAAATTTACAGATACGGTATTGTGGGGATAACTGAGACGTGGCTTCAAGTGGACAGGGCCTGGGAAATTAATACTGAAGGCTACACGTGCTATTGTAAGGACAGAATGACGGGCAGAGGGGGTGGGGTGGCCATGTTGGTAAGGGATGATATGCAGTCCCTTGCACGGCGGGACATAGAATGAGGGGATGTAGAGTCAGTGTGGATAGAGCTCAGAAATACTAAGGGTAAAAATACCCTCTTGCGAGTTATCTACACGCCCCCAAACAGGAGTCTGGATGTCGGAAGTAAGTTAAATCAGGAGCTGAAATTGGCCTGTCGCAAATATGTTGCTAGAGTTGTTATAGGGGATATGAACATCAGGTAGACTGGGAGAATCAGGATGGTATTGCACCGCAAGAAAGAGACTTTATGGAGTGCCTCAGAGATGGATTCTTAGAACAGCTGGTGCTGGAGCCGACCTGGGAGAAGTTAATTCTGGATCTGGTATTGTGCAACGAACCAGAATTGGTCAGGGACCTCGAAGTGAAGAAGCCATTGGGAAGTAGTGACCATAATACAATCTGCAATTTGAGAGGGAGAGGGTACAGTCGGAAGTGATAATTTTTTCAGTTGAATAAAGGGAACTATGGAGCTATGAGGGAGGAGCTGGCCAAAGTTCAATGGTGCAATACCTTAGCAGGGATGACAGTGGAGGAACAATGGCGGATATTTCTGTGCATAATGCAGAAGTTGCAGGATCAGTTCATTCCAAAAAGGAAGAAAGATCCTAGGAGGAGGCATGGGTGGCTGTGGCTGACGAGGGAAGTTAAGAATCATATAAAGTTAAAAGAGAAAATGTATAACATAGCAAAGATAAGTGGGAAAACGGGGGACTGGAAAGAACAACAGAGGATTAGCAAGAAGGAAATACGCAGAGAGAAAAATTGGTACGAATTTAAGATGGATAATCATATAAAGGAGGATAGTAAAAGTTTTTTTAGGTATGTGAAAGGCAAAAAAATGGTTAAGACTAAAATTGTGCCCTTGAAGACAGAAACAGGGGAAATATTACGGGGAACAAAGAAATGGCAGAATAATTGAATTGGTACTTCAGATCTGTGTTCACTGGGGAAGACACAAGCAATCTCCCTGAGGTAACAGTAGCTGAAGAACCTGAACTGAAGGGAATTTATATTTGCCAGGAATTGGTGTTGCAGAGACTGTTAGGTCTGAAGGTTGATAAGTCCCCGGGGCCTGATGGTCTACATCCCAGGGTACTGAAGGAGGTGGCTCGAGAAATCGTGGATGCGTTGGTGATTATTTTCCAGAGATCGATAGATTCGGGATCAGTTCCTGCCGATTGGAGGGTGGCTAAGGTTGTGCCACTTTTTAAGAAAGATGGGAGAGAGAAAGCAGGAAATTATAGACCAGTTAGTCTGACCTCAGTCGTGGGAAAGATGCTGGAGTCTACTATAAAGGATGAAATTACGACACATCTGGATAATAGTAACAGGATAGGTCAGAGTCAGCATGGATTTATGAAGGGGAAATCATGTTTGACTAATCTTCTGGAATTTTTTGAGGATGTAACTCTGAAGATGGACGAGGGAGATCCAGTAGATGTAGTGTACCTGGACTATAAGAAAGCTTTTGATAAAGTCCCGCATAGGAGGTTAGTGAGCACACTTAGGGCGCATAGTATTGGGGGCAAAGTATTAACTTGGATTGAAAGTTGGTTGGCTGATAGGAAACAAAGAGTAGTGATAAACGGCTCCATTTCAGAATGTCAGGCAGTGACCAGTGGGGTCCCACAGGGATCAGAACTGGGACCGCAGCTTTTTACAATATATGTTAATGATATAGAAGATGGTATTAGCAATAACATTAGCAAATTTGCAGATGATACTCAGCTGGGTGGCAGGGTGAAATGTGATGAGGATATTAGGAGATTACAGGGTGACCTGGACAAGTTAGGTGAGTGGTCAGATGCATGGCAGGTGCAGTTTAATGTGAATAAATGGATGGTTATCCACTTTGGTGGCAAGAACAGGAAGGCAGATTACTATCTAACTCGAATCAATTTAGGCAGTACAGAAAGATCTGGGTGTTCTTGTACACCAGTCAATGAAGGTATGCATGCAGGTTCAGCAGGTAGTGAAGAAGGCGAATAGCATGCTTGCCTTCATGTCAAGAGGGATTGAGTATAGAAGCAAAGAGGTTTTTCTGCAGCTGTACAGGGTCTTGGTGAGACCACACCTGGAGTACTGTGTGCAATTCTGGTCTCCAAATTTGGGAAAAGACATTCTGGCTATTGAGGGAGTGCAGCGTAGGTTGACGAGGGCAATTCCTGAGATGGCGTGTTACCTTACACTGAAAGACTGGAGCGACTGAGCCTGTATACCATTGAGTTTAGAAGACGGAGAGGGGATATGATGGAGACATATAAGATTATTAAAGAATTGGACACTCTCGAGGCAGGAAATATGTTTCTGCTGATGGGTGAGTGCTGAACCAGAGGACACAGCTTAAAATATGGGGTAGACCATTTATGACAGAGATGAGGAGAAACTTCTTCACCCACAGAGTAGTGGCTGTGTGGAATGCTCTGCCTCAGAGGGCAGTGGAGGTCCAGTCTTTGGATTCATTTAAGAAATAGTTGGATAGAGCTCTCAAGGATTATGGAATCAAGGGTTATTGAGATAAGGCAGGAACAGGATACTGATTAAGGATGATCAGCCATGATCATATTGAATGGTGGTGCAGTTGCCAGTCTTTAATCAATCTGATTAGCTGCCCATGACATGAAGAAACAGCCGAACACAGTAGATACGACAAAGGCAATGGGACCTGACCCCATTCCTGCGATCAGACTGAAGACTTGTGCTTCACAACAAGCCGTGTCCCTGGGGAAACTGCTTCATTCCAGCTCCAACTCTAACATCTCCCTGGCAATGTGAAAAATTACACAGATATGTCCGGTCCCCTAAGAGGGGAATAATTACAATATGACCAATTACCACTCCCTCGGGACATTCACGATAGTCAAGTTGGTGTGAGTTCTTTTTGACAGAGCTGTCAAGCAGCACAGAAATAACCAGCTCAGTGTTGTCTCTGATAGGTCCTCATGTAGATAAGGATGTTGTGGAAATGTCATTGGATTACTAATCCAGACCAGGCTAATGGTCTGGCAGCGGGTGGATGTTTAAAATAATTAATAAAATATTAAGATGCAAAATCTGATGTCAGTAATATGACCTTGAAACCAATATCGATTGCAAACACGAATTTGCTTCCCCAAGGACTTTCAGGAAGTGAATCGCCAGTGCTTTCTGGTCTGTCCTAAACGTGACACCAGACACACAGATATATGATAAACGTTTCAATGGTCTCTGAGTCGGCCAAGCAAAATAATCTATTGTTTCAAAATGCTCCAAGCTCTTAAAGGATAAAACCAGACAGAACACCCAGCACCAGTCTCGGTATTCGAAAAGGGAACGGTAAACACAATCCTGTCGATATTGCAGAGACCTCCTTCCTAACATCTGAGAGTTTGTGACAACTTTCCCACAGACTACACAGAAACACCGGTAAAGGAGGAGGTTGCAAAACACATTGAGCCTCACCCATTCTCGGTCATGTTCAAACATCTCCTCAATGCATTTATCCCACACTATGAATATATCCATTAATGTGAGTAACCTTGGAGAGCTATAACATAGGAAACGCAGTACTCCCTTTGGTCCATCAAGTTTGCTACCCAATTCAGCATAATGATGGCTGGCGTGTTATTTCCACACCGTACTCCTGCTCTCCCATCATCACTTTCCTGTCTCTAAATCCTTATTTATATACAGTGCCTTGGCTACCAGGTGTGAGTGAATTCCCCAGGGTCACCAGTGTCTGAGTGCAGACATTTATTCTCATCTCAATGCAGAGTGTCCTGTCTGTATCTAATACTTTGGCCCCTTGTTTTAGACATACCAGCCAGGGGAATTATCATTCCTGCTTCCAATCTGTCTCACCCTGTCCGAGTGTTATATATGTTACTGAAATCTCCACTCATTTTCCTAAAGCCCATGGAATACAGGCCTAGTTACCCCAAACTCTGCCCCCACAACAAGCCTGTCATCCCAGAGGTCAGTGTGGCCATCCTTCACTGCATTCCCTCAATGTCAGGTTTGTCCTTTATTAGGTAAGGAGACCAAAACTGCACACAATACTGCACAATGTTCGAGATGGGGTCTCACCAAGGCCCTGTACAGCTGCAGTAAGAGACCCTTTTTGCTGGACTCAAATCCACCTGAAATGAAGGTCAATGCACCAGTTACCTTCCTAACTACTTTCTGTTCCTGCAATATTGTTTTTAGTGACTGGTGTACAGGGAGATCCAGATCATTTTCAATATTACAACTCCCCCCTTGGAGTTGACCTCTGGGTTGAGACCTCACTGTGCAGCAGGGACCTTGGAGGGCTGCTCAGAAGGAAACAACAAAAAGGAGTATACATCGCTTTGTAGATCAACATGGTTCAAACATAGGCTGCCAATCGCTTGTTCCCACCAAAGGGCACACCGTCACCTCTACCCACCTTACTCTCCATTGCCGCGTATTTGCCCATTCACTCCACTTGTCTCAGTCACCTTGGAGCTTTTCTTACAACCTCCTCGCCCACTCACAATCCCACATCCTTTAGTGCTGCTCGCAGACTGGGATTTGATACCCGCAACCAAATGCTTAATGCGTTTTGTGAACAGCGGGGCCCGAGCACCGATCCCTGCGATACCTCAGCAACCTTCCTGTGTTCATTTTATTTTTCTGATTTATTTATTTCGTGAATCTGGGTGTCACTGGCTGGGCCGGCATTTATTGCCCGTCCCTAGTCGCCCTTGAGCAGGTAGTGGTGAGCTGCCTTGTTGAATTGCTGCAGTCCACCTGTCCCACAATGCCATTTGGGAGGGAATCCCAGGATTCTGACCCAGTTGCAGTGAAGGGAAGGTGATATATTTCCAAATCAGGATGGTGGATGGCTTGGAGGGGAACTGAAGATGGTGGTGTTCCCATACATCTGCTGCCCTTGTCCTTTTGGTGAGTTGGGAAGAAGGTGTCTGAGGATCTTTGGTGAACCATTTCAGTGCAGATTGTAAAACACTGCTGCTGCTGAGCGTTGGTGGTGGAGTATTGTGGATGAAACGACACTCAAACTGGCTGTTATGTCCAGGATGGTATCAAGCTTCTTGAGTGTTGTTGGGTCTGCAATCATCCAGGAAAATAGGGAGTACTCTATCACACTTCTGACTTATGCATTGTAGATAATGGACAGGCTTTTGGAAGTCAGGATGTTAGTTACTCGCCGCAGTATTCCTTGCTTCTGACCTGCTCTTGTAGTTACTGTGTTTATGTGGGCGAGTCCAGTGAGTTTCTAAGCAATGATTATCCCCCAGGATTTTGGTACTATCAATGGTAGCGCCATTGAATGCCAAGGGGCAGTGTTTAGATTGTATTTTAGTGGTGATGGTCACCGTCTGGCATTTGTGTGGCCTGAATATTACTTGCCACTTGTCAGCCTGGATACTGTCCAGATCTTGTCTCATTTGGACATGGATTATTTCAGTTCTGAGTAGCCATTAATGTTGCTGAACATTGTGATATCATTGGCGAACACCCCCACTTCTGACATTATAATAGAGGCAAGCCATTGATGAAGCGGACCTGAAGATGCTTCGGTCTAAGCCGCTGCTCTAGAGATTTCTATAGACTTGTCCTAGAGCTGAGTTTACCGACCTTCATCAGCCATGACCATCTTCCTACGTGTCAGGTACGATTCTAACGGGTGGGGAATTTAACCCAGATACCCATTGATTCCAGTTTTGCTAAGGTCACTTGATGCCACACTTGGTCGAAGGCAGCTTTGATTTAAAGCCCTGTCACTCTCACCCCACCTCTGGAATTCAGCGTTTTTGTCCATGTTTGTGGGAATGAGGTCAGAAGCTGAGCGGCTCTGGTAGAGTCCAAACTGGCGACATTGACCAGGGTATTGCTGAACAGGTGCTTCTTGAAAGCACTAACACCTTCCATCACTTTACTGATGATTGAGAGTAGACTGATGAGTTGGCAATTGGGCGGATTGTATTTGTTCTGCTCTTTATGTACAGCAGATACTTGGGTACTTTTCCACACAATCGGGTAAATGTCGTTGTTGTAACTGTATGGGAACTGCTTGGCTAGGGAAGTGGCAAGTTCTAGAGCACATGTTTTCAGTGCTATTGCCAGAATGTAGTCAGGGTATGTACCCTTTGAAGTATCCAGTCTCTACAACCGTTTCTGCATATTGCGTGGATTAAATGTAATTGCTGATGACTGGTAACTGAATTACTGAGGACCACTTAAGGAGGGCAAGATGGATCATGCGTTCAGCATTTCTTACTGAAGATTGTTGAGAATGCATCAACCTTATCTTTTGCAATGAAGAGCTAGGATATTGCATCATTAATGGTGGAGATATTTGTGGAATCTCCTCCTCCAATGACTTGTTTAATTGTCCCTACCATTTCTCCACGAGATGTGGAAGAACTGCAGAACTTAGATCTGATCCGCGGCTTTTGGGATCACATAGCTCTGTCTCTTTCATACTGGTTATGCTGTTTGGCCACATGTTGTCCTGTTTGGTGGTTTCGTCAGGCTGCCACCTCATTTTCAGGAATGTCTGATGCTGCTCCTGCACACTCCATTGAATCAGGGTCTATTCTCTGGCTTGATAGTAATTGTTGCAAGGGGGATATGCCAGGCCATGAGATTGTGCGGGAGTCCAATTCTGCTGCTATTGATGACTCACAACACCATATGAAAACCCAGGATTGAACTGCTAGATCTGTTCGAAGTTTGTCCCATTTAGTACAGTGATAGTGCCACCCAATATGAAGGAAGCTATTCTCAATGTGAAGGTGTGACTTTGTCTCCATAGTGACTATGCGATGGTCACTCTTACAGATACTGTCATGGAGAGATACTTCTGCAACTGGCAGATTAGTACGAATGAAATCAAATATGTCTCGTTAGTTCCTTCACCAACTGCGGCAGACCCAGTCTAGCAGTTATGTTCTGTAGAACCCGACCAGTTCGATCTGTAATGCTGCAGCTGAGCAACACTTGGTGGTGGACATTGAAATCCCCCACCCAGAGTACAACTTTGTGTCCTTGCCACGCTCAGGGCTTCCTCCAAGTGTTGTTCAGCATGGAGGAGTACTGATTCACCAGTTAAGAGAGACTGGTACATGGTAATCAGCAGGAGGTTTTCTTTCCCATGTGTAAACTAACGCCTCGAGACCTATGGGATACGGAGTCACTGTTGAGGACTCCCAGAGCAATTCCCTTCCAATTGTATCCCACTCTGCCATCACTTCTGCTGTATCTGTTACTAATTCTAATAACCACTAATAATTACTAATTCAAAGTTTGTGAGAAGATTTATAGCTCGGGTGCCTGTTGTTGTGGTTCTGTTCGCCGAGCTGGGAATTTGTGTTGCAGATGTTTCATCCCCTTTCTAGGTGACATCGTCAGTGCTTGGGAGCCTCCTGTGAAGCGCTTCTGTGATGTTTCCTCCGGCATTTGTAGTGGTTTGTCTCTGCCGCTTCCGGTTGTCAGTTCCAGCTGTCCGCTGCAGTGGTCGGTATATTGGGTCCAGGTCGATGTGCTCATTGATTGCGTCTGTGGATGAGTGCCATGCCTCTAGGAATTCCCTGGCTGTTCTCTGTCTGTTCTGCTGGTAAGACAGGAGATATTCGGGAAGGTGATGGGGTGTCTGGGATATAGTCATACTCACAGAATCATATCTTACAGACAATGTCAGGCTGTTGCTTGATGAGCCTATTTATTTCTATTTACCGTTGCCTGCCAGCTGTCCCATTCTGGAAACATGGTCATATATTCGCCCCAATCCACTCAGATTTTATTTTGCAAACTAGCTTTACCAAAACTTTCCTGAAAATCCAAGTTCTTGTCTCCCAGACCGTTTCTCAAACATAATCCCCATTTCATAAATCCGTGTTAGCGTTGTCTGTGACCATTACTTTCAGTCCCAATAATTTCTCCTAAATCTTTTATTTACTATGTTCTATGCTCCATGTACTCGAACCTTTTTGCCACACCCGACTTGGTTTTCCTCGTATTGTTTGAAAGTTCTGTGAAGACAGACCTGAAGTAGCTGTTTCATTGTTCTGCCATTTCCGTTACCCATTCTCCATTCTCTGGTTTCAGATTGTAAGGAAGCTGCACTTGTTTTCTCATACTTCTCACATTGACATGATTTGACGAGCTATTATAGTTCACTCTTATAAACTTTGTGAATATACTCTTCAGAAACCCATCAATTCCTTCCTTTTGCTCCTCAATAATTTACCTTCCACACCATATACTCACAGGAGCATAGACCAACAGAAATACAGCACAACCTATATTAGTCCCACTTTGAAACAACAGGCCCATAGCAGGAAATGTTATGACACTTCCAAGTGCTCGTCCAAGTACTTTTTGATGGTTATGAGGCTACCTGTGATACCTCCCCTCTCAGGAAGTGAATTCCAGACCCTAACAGCTTCTGGGCGAAGAACAAACCTCAAATTTTCTCTAATTCTCAAACCCTTCACTTTAAAAGTGTTCTCGCTTGTTCTCAACTCTCTGACTAAAAGGAACAGCTGCTGTTTATCCACCCACGTCCATGCTTCTCATAATCGTTGCCTTCTGAATCACATCCCCCTCAGCCTTCTCTGCTCCAATGTAAACAACCCGAGCTTATCCAGTTTCTCTCCATAGCGATATGCTCCATCCCAGGGAACATCCTGGTGTATCTCCTCTGCATACCATCCAGTACAACCATACCCTTCCTTTTAAGTGGCTTCCAGAGCTACATACAGTACTCCATCTTGACCTAACCAATGCTGTGTATACTTCTTATAATCTACACCCCGATTGATTAACGCTACACCCAAGGTCCAGTTCTTAGCTAGTCCATTACCCTGCTCAGTCCCATTCAGTGATGTGTGGAGAAGAACGAACTGAGCTTCCCAATGTGCTGCCATTCATTGATTACTCCCCTGTCTGGTTCCTTCTTCCACTGTGCATCACCTCATATTTATCAGGGTTACGTTCCATCTGCCATTGATCTGACCATCTGACCATTCCATCTGTACCTTTCTGTAACATAAGACCTTTCTCCTCATTGCCAATCAACCAGGCAAACACAAACTTGCTTATCACAATCCCCACCCCTTTCACCCAACCCCTTCATTCACATCTGCACCATTTATGAAAACCACAAATAAAAAGGGACACAGCACTTATCCCTGTGGTACACCAGGGGACACTGGTCTCCAGTTACACAAACAGCATTATCCCACCACCCTCTGACCCCTGACACTAAGAAGCTTTTCGTTGTAACTTGTCACGTTATCCTTGATTCCATGAGATTTTACTTTATTTTAAAGTTTCCCATATGGGGCTTTGCCAAAGGCCTTGCTGCAAACTAAATAAGTGACCTCCTCAAACTAATTCAATCAAGTTCATTAGATTTGACTTCCTTCTGATAAAATCATGATGATTATCCCTGATCCGATCTTGCTTCTCTGATTGGAGTTCAATTTTACCCTTCTGTGTTTTCTCCAGTAGTTTCCTTAACTGTGAATTAATACTCGTTCAACTATACTTCCCTGGTCTATCTCTACCACCCATACTGTGAAGTTATAAATCACACAACACCAGGTTATAATCCAACAGGTTTAACTGGAAGCACATTAGCTATTGGAGCGTCGCTCCTTCATCAGGTGATTGTGGAGGACACAACTGTAAGGCACAGAATTTATAGCAAACATTTACAGTGTGATGTAACTGAAATTATACATTGAAAATTACCGTGACCATATATTGAGTCTGTCATCTGTTCGAATACCATGATAGTTTGACTTCTTTCGTGTGTAAATCAAAAACAACTTTTTTTTAAAAAAAAGTTGCTTCCTCAGGTTAAATGTAACAATTGGTGTTAGCTAGACAATATGTCGAAGGTATTAGCGCTCTGTCTATGCCATGATGTTTAGATGATTCTAATCTAAAAAGTGAGATAACAGAGTTTTACATTAATTCATGCAGTTATTGAGCAAAGTATAATGTACTCTGCAATTACAAAGTCACCCCACAAAATATATGTGTGCTTGTGGATCTTTGTGTCAGTCTGTTTGTGTGTCTGTCTGGGTTGGAGGTTGTGAGTGTGAGAGAGAGTGTATATGTGTGTAGTGAGTGTAGAGTGCCTTAAGTCTGTGAGGGGTGTAGGTGTGAGTGTGGGTGTGTGTGTGTGTGTGTGTGTGTGTGTGTGTGTGTGTCTGGGCTGGGGGGTTGTGTGTGTCTGTGAGAGAGAGGGTATATGTGTGCGCATGAGTGTAGAGTGGCCTATGTCTCTAGAGGATGCATGAGTGAGTGTGGGAGTGTGTGTGTGTGTATGTGTGTGTGTGTGCCTTCCGTGTGTATATATGTGTATAGGAGTGGCTCTGTGTTTGTGTAGTGTGTGTGTGTGTGTAGACGTGTCTGTGTGTAGATGTGTATATAGTGCAATGGTCGTCACCTATAGTGTGACATGAACCTAAGGTGCCGGTTGAGGCCTTCGTTATGGATATGGAACTTAACTATCAGCCTCTGCTCGGCCACTTTTCCCTGTTGCCTGTCCCGAAGTTCGGCTTGGAGGATGGTCAACTGAAGGTCTGAGGTCAAATGCCCTGGACCATTGAAGTGTTACCCAACTGCGAGGGAACACTCCTGTCTGTTGATTGTTGTGCGGTGACAATTCATCCATTGCCGTGGCCTTTGTTTGGTTTCCCCAATATGCCATGATTCAGGGCGTACTTGCCTGCTACGTATATGATACACAACGTTGGCTGAGTCACATGAGAACCTGCCTCGTACATAGTGGGAGGTATCCCCATGTGTAATGGTGGTATCCATCTCCGCACTCTGACACATCTTGCAGCGCCTACCTTGACAGGGTTGTATGGAATTGTCCTGAGAGCCGGGCAATGTGCTCTGAACAATGATCTGTTTGAGGTTTGGCGGTTGTTTAATGGCAAGCAGTGGAGGTATGGGAAGGTCTTGTCGGTGTGCTCATCCTCATTGATATTGAGTTGCAGGTCACCAAGTACATGGTGCAGTTTTTCAGCTCCTGGGAAGTACTGAACAACGAAGGGTACCCTGTCGGTTGCAGCACATGTCTATCTCCTAAGGAAGTCATTGTGGTACCTTGCTGGGGCAACCAACAGGGTACCCTTCGTTGTTCGGTACTTTCCAGGAGCTGAAAAACTATGCCATGTTCTTCGTGACCTGCAACACATTATCAATGAGGTTGAGCACCTCGCCAAGACCTTCCCCACACCTCCACTACTTCCCTTTAAACAACCGCCAAACCTCAAACAGACCATTGTTCGTAGCAAGCTGCCCAGCTCTCAGGACAACTTCATACAACCCTGTCATGGTAGGCGCTGCAAGACGTGTCAGAGTGTGGACATGGTTATCACCATTACATATGAGGACACCTCCCACTATGTACGTGGCAGGTACTCATGTGACTCAGCCAACATTGTCTATCTTATACGTTGCAGGCAAGGGCGCCCGGAGGCATGGTACATTTGGGAAACTGAGCAAAGGCTACAGCAAAGGATGAATGGGCACCACACAACAATCAACAGACAGAAGTGTTGTCTCCCTGTTGGGGACACTTCTGTGGTACAGGACATTCGACCTCGGACCTTCGGGTGACCATCCTCCAAGGCAGACTTCGGGACAGGCAATAGCGAAAAGTGGCCAAAAAGGGGCTGATAGCTAAGTTCAGTACCCATAGTGAGGGCCTCAACCGGGTCCTTGGGTTCATTATACTACAGGTGACCGCCATTGCACTATACACACACACACACACACACACACACACACACACAGTCACTCCTGTACACACACATACACTTGGACACACATATACACAAACACGCACACTGACACTCGCACACAACCTTACAGACACACACACTCCCATACTCACACATGGATGCTCTCAGAGACTTAGACCACTCTACACTCATGCAGGCACATATACCCTGTCTCTCACAGACACTTGCAAACCCCCACCCCAGACACACACACACTCCCACGCTCACACATGCACCCCCTCACAGACTTAAAACACCCTACATCACTACACACACATATACACTCCCTCTCACACTCACAACCCCCAACCAAGACAAAAACACCACACACAGACAGACAAAGACCCACATGCACCCAAATATTTTGTGGGGTGAATTTGTACTTGCAGAGTTACATTGTACTTTGCTCAAAAACTGCAGGAATACAGTAAAACTCTGTTATTTGACTATTTAGGTTAGAATCGATCTAAAAGCATGGCATAGACAGAGAACACAGCGTGCTAACACCTTCGACATATTGTGTAACTAACCCAATTGTTGCAGTTAACCTGAGAATGCAACTTTTAAAAAATGATTTTTTGATTTACACACGGAAGAAGCTAAACTATCATGGTATTCGAACAGATGAAAGACTCAACAGACAATCAAGGTAATTTTTAATGTGCAGCTTCAGTTACATCATACTGTAATTTTTTGCTATAAATTCTGTGCCTAACAATTTTGTCCTCCACAATCACCTGATGAAGGAGTGGCGCTCCGAAAGCTAGTGTGCTTCCAATTAAACCTGTTGGACTATAACCTGGTGTTGTGTGATTTTTAACTTTGGACACCCCAGTCCAACACCAGCATTTCCAAATCACGATTACTGTGAAGTGGGACCGTATTAATCGTTCTCCAGCACTCTGGCACCTCCCCTATGGTCAGATTCTAAATAAAATTAATGTTAGAGGTCATCTCGCCACGTTATACATGCTCTTCTCAAGCATTATTGTGAGATTTTCTTTAGATCTCCCGTTATGCATGTGGAGTAGAGAAGGACAATGATTTTAAACAATGCTGTGTATTACCCTAGAGAGCTGAGACTGCTCTAAACTGGATGGGAACCTTTCAGCAAAGGGTAAAAAATGAGGTCTGCAGATGCTGGAGATCACAGCTGAAAATGTATTGCTGGTTAAAGCACAGCAGGTTAGGCAGCATCCAAGGAATAGGAAATTCGACGTTTCGGGCATAAGCCTTCTTGATGAAGGGCTTATGCCCGAAACGTAGAATTTTCTATTTCTTGGATGCTGCCTAACCTGCTGTGCTTTAACCAGCAACACATTTTCAGCGGGAACCTTTCAGCAGCCTGGTAATGTTTTTGCTGCCTCTGTACAGGATCTTAGTGAGATCACATTGGAGTAGTGTGTAAAGAATTTTTCTACTCAATGAAGAAAGTGTATTGTTATATTGGAAGGAGCTCAGAGATAGTTCCCTCAAATGATTCCTGCAAATAAGGTGTCTTAGGATGGAGAGTTATCAGGAAAGTGGAACCGAGGCCGCGATAACATCAGCCATGATTGTATTCAATGGCGGAGCAGGTTTGAGGGGTTCGATGCCTGACTGATGCTCCTCGTCCATAATCAGCCTTTCGACCGTGTTACACAGTATAGAGGGAGGACTGTCTATCAAACAGGAAGCAGGCTCTCTAGATAAGTCAGTCTTAATCAGTTTGTCAGAACGTCACCAGTGGAGGCACACAGTGACCAGTGCGGGGGCCTCAACTATTTACAATCTACATCAATGATCAGGAGGTTGGAATAGATATACAGATACTGAGTTTGGTGATGTCGCTTGGATAAGCAAGAGATTAAATTATCAATAGAGGGTGGAGTGTCTGCAAATAGATACAGAAAGTTAAAGACAATGGATAATAATCTGGCAGGTGCAATACAACATAATATAACCTGTAATTTCATTTACTGGAATAATGGAAGGCAGTATCTTACTGAAATGGAGAGGGATTACAGGAGTTCGTGATACTGTGTACTGGGGGGTTCACTCAGACCCGTTCAGACATGGAAGGTTTTTCTCCCTCCCTGATGGTCTGCTCATTGACAATCCGAGTGACCCCATTGCTCTCTGTACACATGGAATACTTTTGATGTGGTTGTTTGGTGGTAGGGATGGTGTTTTGAAAGTGTAGTAAGGGGATGGCCTTTATCCAAGATACAATTATTCCTTTCTATATGGAGACCCGTAGACGATGGGAATGGCTGCCTGCTTCTGAATGAAGGAACTATGGCTGCTTTCAGGACAGGGGTATTCACCAACATAATGTATTGTGCATGGACAACCTGTAACATTAATAGATTGAGAGCTCCTTCAGTTCCTCTACCTCTCCCCATGTAATGGCTACTCTACAGATACCATGTACACCTTCGGGAATCTCACTATACTGGGAAAATAAGGATACACCTGGCAGCTTCCCGCTGAGGGAGAAGCAATGTATTGATCTCATCCACCGTATACATCCTACATCACCGAATGGTGACATTGATGTTGAGATACTGGGAGAAGACGGAGCTGTTACCGACTCCGGCCTGGAAAGTTTCGGATCACAGAAGCTGAATGAAACTGTGACCCTAATAGCCACCGGCAGCACCGTCTTCCCCCTGGCGTGAAGCTGCAGGTCATGTTGAAGAAGGTGACACCGCGCTGTGACCAGATCCGTGTTCAGTCCAGATCCCCTCACTATCTGTTCCTGGGTTAAGTGTAGCTTGGGAAGCTGTTCCTGGAAAACCTGGAATGGATACAGCAGATCCCTTTCCCTACACACACTCACTCCGTGGTTTCAGAGCTTCCCCTGTCTGCAGCCTCTGCTCCATTTGGTGTTCATGTTACACACCCAGATGCTGTTACCATAGTCCCCATGCTCCATCCAAAGTTGGGTCACCAAATCCTCCAGTCTCCCTGAGTGTCTGAGGCAGCTCACAGCACAACCTCCAGCAAACCATCCCCAGCACCTCAGCAACAGGAGTCAGTCAGAAACCCCTCGGCTACAAATATTGTGGACCAGACCAGATCCCCGAAAAAATATTTTAAGAAGGCCACTTAGACCCAAACCATTCCTTATTTGAAAGAGAGATGTGAAGTGCGTTTTCCAGATACGTTGTGACTGGTCAAAACACTCGACATTAAGCCAAATATAATCTATTCAAATGCTTTAGTTAAAATACAATCAAAGAAAATTTTGGGAGAGCTTATATGTTGGTACACTTACACAAACAATACATACCGTACCTTCTTGGTATACACTGCTTGGCACAAAGATCAATTCAAATACAGATTCTTACATGCAGTTTTTTGATCTAGGAAAAATCAACATCAACACCCATCTCAGAGAGAAAAGCAGCTGGGATCTCCAACAGCTTCTGAATGCTGCAGCCAAAATCAAAACGAGAAACCCTAGTCTGGGAGAGCTGGCCACTGCCCTTCCATTGTTACCACCGTTTTAATAAAACCTAAAGGCCTCCTCAGTTATTTACTTAAACTGTTTTCAGACAGCAGTTCTGCACCTCTGCCTTTAAAACCTCTCTTAAAAAAAAACAAGAGAAAATAACCTTTTTGTAGTGATAGTATCCTCACAACTCCACTTTTAATAAAATGATCTGTCAATATACAAAGATGGATTCATTTCAGACCTCCTAATCTTCCTCTACTAGTAGCAGGTAGAAAGGATAGTGAAAAAGGTGTTTGGTATGCTTTCCCTTATTGGTCATAGTATTGAGTACAGGAGTTGGGATGTCATATTGCGGCTGGACAGGACATTGGTTAGGCCACTGTTGGAATATTGCATGCAATTCTGGTCTCCTTCCTATCGGAAAGATGTTGTGAAACCTGAAAAGGTTTAGAAAAGATTTACAAGAATGTTGCCAGGACTAGAGGATTTGAGCTACAGGGAGAGGCTGAACAGGCTGGAGCTAATTTCCCTGGAGAGTCGGAGGCTGAGGGGTGACCTTATAAATGTTCACTAAATTATGAGGGGCATGGATAGGATCAATAGGCAAAGTCTTTCCCTGGGGTCGGGGAGTCCAGAACTAGAGGGCACAGGTGTAGGGTGAGAGGGGAAAGATATCAAAGAGACCTAAGGGGCAACCTTTTTCATGCAGAGGGTGATACGTGTATGGAATGAGCTGCCAGAGGATTTGGTGGAGGCTGATACAATTTAAGAGGCATTTGGATAGCTATATGAATAGGAAGTGTTTGGAGGGATATGGGCCGGGTGCTGGCAGGTGGGACGAGATTGGGTTGGGATATCTGGGGGCATGGACGGGTTGGACTGAAGCGTCTGCTTCCATGCTGTACATCTCTATGATGTACAGCATCTCACAACGAGATTCGATTTCAATCATTTTACTCCCGCCACAAAATGCCTTTGTCTTTCTTCATCCACGTCTCCAGAATGTGTCAAAACTTAGTTTTCTCGCCCTGTCACCTGTATAATTACAAATTGAATGGCAGCAATAATAAATTCAATCGAAACAGACTGGTATTTTTTCACCTGAATGCCCCCAAAGTTTTAAGGGGTCACGATCAGTGATAAAGATTCATCTCATGTATGTTATTCGCAATTTAAATGCTGAAATGTTGGAACGCCAACATCAAGCTCAAGGCCTCCTTCCCCATTGTGGAATAAATCTGTTGATGTTTGCCCTGGACACTCCAACCACACGTTATATAATGGAGCACTCCTCATCTCTCCAATAGTCCCTCTGAATGACCTAACTCCTCATGTCTCAGCATAAAAGAATTACATACTTCTGTACCTCTTAATGCTATAACCTCTTTACCTGCTACTCCTGGCCTATGCCGGTAACCTTACTTTCACAGGTATATGTTTTAAGAAGATCTCGCTCATTTTTCACAATCTCTCACAGAAACCAAACTTTGCTTTCTGAACTCAATCATCATCATCAGCCATTTCAGTTTCTAATCTTGCCATTGTTACTCTCTGCTCTTCCCCATGGGTTCTCACGACTGCAGGAAGTGAATTGTTGAACTTCTCCAAAATAAGAATCTCTCTAAGAGTGCCATAGCCTTTGCTCTGTTTTTAATACCAATACCCACCTTTCAAAATTACTTTGTTTGGTTCTTTCAAATTCAATGTACGCTTAACGAGGGAGTTTTTTTTTAGATTCCAGAAACGCTATCTGTAGCTCTGGCCCAAGTTCATATGCCCTTCAGATGGCTTTCTTCACCTCCTCACAGTGGCCAGATACCTCCACTGATCAGGATGCAAATACCTACCAGCTCTGTGTGCATCAACTAAATCCACATGGTCACTGATCACTGCATTTGTTTAGCCACTTTCTCAAATGGAATTAAAAAGTCTCCCCCATCCTTCTAATCAAATTTAGACAATGCCTGGGCATATTTAAACAGAACCCCATCAGGCTTTTGGCTACTAAAGGATTGCTCATCCTTACTATCCTCCTCATCCAACCTACCGTCTGCCTTCATCTCCACCTTCTATGTCAACTTTCCTAATTACTAACTTTTGAAGTTGAAAATCTCTGGTTTTCTTCTTTCTCTTTCTCTCTTTCTTCTTCATTTCCTTTTCTTTTATTTCTACTTCTCATTTTAATTTAAATGGTTTCAATTCCTTCTCATGTTCAAGGCACCTCATTTCAAATTGAATTCGAGCCAATTCGAAAGAGTTTGATGGCGGTTCGACCAAATGTAATTGCCGAGCTATAGCTGTAATTATCTCTCATTTTCTCACAGGCAAACACAACCCCAACTCCAGCTTGTCTGTCAATTCCTACAGCTTTACCTTCATTCCCTTTTATAAACCCCCCAACTTCACTTCGTCCACACCCAGAGAACTCTCAGTGACTGAAAGAATCTTTATACACAAAACACGTTTTAAACCAACCGAATTCAACATCCGCAACAACTACTATATGTGACTTTTGAACCCACTAGTCTCTGTTGCATACTCTCCAGTGTCTGCATGAGAGTATTCTGGATGCTCTGGTTTCCTCCCACAATCTAAAGATGTGCATACCAGGTGAATTGGCCATGCTAAATTGTTTGTGGTTTTCAGGCATGAGGGGTTTAGATGCCTTAGTTGGGGAAAATGTGTACTAATAGGGTAAAAGAATGTTTCTGGGTAGGTCACTCCTCGGAGGGTAGGGTGAACTTGTTGGGTCAAATGGCCTGTTTGCACATTGTGGGGATTGTAATTGTAAACCCAATTTGGTATTATCAATTTAGAACCAGACAAGAAACCCCAGTTTGCTATAGACCAACCAGACTGCCTCAAACTATTTCAAGGAAGTTGCTTGGATGCCAACATTTTCTTATTTTAAAGGCAGATGCGAAGTGGGAGTTCCAGATATGATGCTACTAGCCAAACCACTCACCATTACTTAAAACACAATATATTTAATGTAATGAAAATCCATACAGAATGAAGAGGATTTGAGAATAACTTAACTATTGGAAGCCTAAACCGAACAATGTATACAAAACCGTCTACAAATGAACTGTTCCAATATACTAACATCACCTAAACACACCCCATGGTAACAAGGAGCATTCAGACATGCAGTTCTCCAATCCAGGAGGAAACAGCATCAAGTGAAGCTTCAGAGAGAATAGCAGCTCGGGATAATTTACGAAAACTTCCAACCCTTCTGGGACACAAGCACCTGGTGACTTACAGCTATAAGGAAAAAAACTAGAAAGCCTGGTCTATGCGAGCTGGCCATTGTTACTACTATTTATTAAAAACCCAAAACCCCCAAAAGTTATTTACTTGAGATGTTTACAGTAGGCAGTTTGGACTTTAAGATCTCTTGTTAAAAAAAATAAAATAACCATTTTTTAAAAAAAAGTGACAGCATTGTCAGACAATTTAGATGCCTGGTCCTTTACTCAATGAGCTTCCCCGTGTTACTGATCCCAAGGTCACCTGAGTTGGCAAACACAGATACCCTCCAAGTTACAAGGATGTGTCGCATAACTTCTGAAACACGCCTGTCCATGGGCCATCACATGGGACATACCGGAAGTGAAAAACAGCCGGACACACACCATTTCACTGTTTCTGAGCTACACAATGCCAGCTATCGATACAAAATATAGCCAAAACCCAAGGCCAGGGAAAGATACAGAGGGACAGAGAGATTCACATTACAGACAGAAACAGACAGTTAATTAACTGGAAGGAGGTTGTGGAAAAATGGGGGAAAAGACAGAGCAGTGGGACTAACTGAAGAAGTAAGATCTTCGAGAGTAAAATTACAAGAATGAGAACATTGAATAAAGGCATTGTCAGATCATCTGAAATGGTTTGTTACATCAAATTCTGAATCTGCTTCACAGAACACCACAAACAACATAAACTGGGACAAGATGACAGCCCAGCATGGAGAGCTGTACAGACCATGCTAGTGTGTTGCTCAGTAAACTGCACTATCTGTCCAGCATGGAGAGCATTGCAAACTTTACTATAATATGCTAACTATACTCGCATCAGATTACTGTCTCCAATTGGAAGGTTTGCTCTCGCTTCGTGTGTGTGTGTTCATCAGAGTGTACAGATGAGGTAAAGTGTTTGAGAATGTTAAAATAAAGGCATTGCCATAAAAATAGCAATATACATCCGTGTGAACATGAATGACAGATGGATGGGAGGTTGGTGTGTGTTCGAATCAGATTTGCTTCAACAGGGTTGAAGCCGAGAGCGTCAGCAGCAAATTATTAACTTCATTAAGACTGTATTTTATAACTCAAGGTTCAAACAGGAGATGGAATAAGCCAGTGAGATACATCGCGGAGTGGTAAGTATTTCAAGCTAGAAATGGTCAGGGCATGGTGTCAGGAATCAGCTCATGATCAAAGGGATCTTCCACAGTTGTGACTCATCTGCTTCAGCTGCAGATATTGGCCAGGCATGGGATGGAAACACTGGAAGGAAGTGGAGTTTGTAACCAGAACAGTAGACAGTGACCTCCATGCTCTTAATATTTAAATAACAAAGGCAAAGATACAATACATTGCGGTACTCCGCTGAAACTGAGTAGGTCAACATCGAGACCCATGAGTAACAGTGCCAGAGCAGAGGGAGGCAGTAATTGAACACCTTCATTTATGTAGTTAGTAGTGGTCTGTAGAGTAAATATCTGGATTCAGAGTTTCAACAGGAACAATAATAGTGGACAGAAGTGTAGAAAATATGAAAGAACAGTAATACAGTCATAACCAGTTTATAGAAAAAAAAAGGATAGTGACACTTACCAGGAACACCAACGATAGCCAGGAAAGGATAATAAAAATATTGCATAAAGAGAAGAGCATAATAGATCCGCCATGATAATGACAACCAATCAAATGCAGAAAGATACCAAATATAATCGGATAAACTCCTGTCTAATGTTGAAATATTCCATTCGAATGTTATCAGATTCTGATCCATTGTTGGAACATTCCAGTCTAATGTTCTCAGATTCTGATCTCTCCTCCCCCTCTCTCTGGATCTGCTGATCCCTGTCAGTACTGTCGGTGATGGTCCCGCTCATATTATGGGATAACGCATTGAATGGCGCCCATTTATCATTAAAAGATGTAAATCCTTCACTGGGACAATTAGAATCTATGGAGATTGGCATTAATCACAGTCACTGAAAAAATAGAATCAGTTAACCAGTTTCATACATCACTTTTCATATTACTATAAAAGGGAACATTTCCCGGTTTTGGATGGATTGGATGACGGTTGCTGAGGGATGGACCATAAATCTTTAATTTTTTATTTACTTTTCCTTGCATACAATATTATTAACAGAACACTGCAGGGGTGTATATGTGTTCCACTCTGTTTAGGAAAGGAAGCAGTTATAAAATAACCGATCAGCTACATAAAAAAAACCATCGGATGGGCAAGTTTCTAGATGCCTTAACCTACAGTGTGATACTTATTGACCAGTGTGAGGCTACGCTGGGTTTTAAGTGCCCTGTTTTCAAATCCTTTTATAATCTTGACACAGAGCACTGAGACTGCTGCTCAGGAACAGGCCGAAGCAATTCTGTCCCTATGGGTCTCTTACAGAAGGATAGGAGAAGGCCATGCAGTCCATATTAGCCTGTTGCTAATTGAAAAGGTGGAACTCTGGAATATTAGCGCATTTTGCCAACAAAATCATTCAAAATAAAAGGATTTGTTGCTGCAGCTGTATGAGTTGTCACTGAGAGGGCACCTGGAGTTCATTGTTTCTGTAACTGAGAAGGGATGGACCTCCATCAGGTACAGTTTATTGGCTGCTTATAATCCAGGGGTTGATGTGTCATTTAATGTCTTGTGGCTGTTATAAAGGGACAGGAGGATCCCATGCAGCCTCTCGAGCCTGTTACAGAGGAGCAGGAAGTGTTTATTTAACATTTCAAGTCTGTTACGCATAAATATTATGTTTAAATTAGTTATGGAATAGGAAAGACCTGATGTAAACAATAAAGTTCTAACTTTGAACAAGACAATTTTGAAAGTGTTAGGTGAGCCCTGTGAAAGGCTGATTGGAATATCCTATTCACAGGTAAAGGGATGGTTGGAAAATGCAAGGCCATCAATACTTGGTTTTAGAGAGTCCAGAGCCAACGTGTTCCTGTTAGTGAGAGGGGCAAGGCTGGTGGGTGCAGGGAGTGCTGGATGGCTAGATATATTGATGCTCTGGTCAAGGTAAGGAAGGAGGAATATGTCAGGTAAACAGAGCTGAGATCAAGTGGATCCCCAGAGGAGTATAAGGGCAGTAAGTGTATACTCAATGGGAAATCGGGCCAGAAAAATGTGAACACAAATTGGGGCTTCAGAAATAGGGTTAACGAGGTATTGAAGAAATTCTACAAATCTTTTAATGGCAAAAGATTAACTAGGGAGAGAATAGGGCACCTTAAAGCTCAGTAAGGCTACCTATATGTGGAACTACAAGAGATGGGAGGGATATGAAACGAGTATTTCTCCTCAGTTTTTAATGTGGAGGGAGTTACAAGCGCGAGAGAATGAAGAATGTATAATAATATCTTGAAAAGTGTCTATATTACAAGGAGGTGTTGGACATTTTAAAACGCATAAAGGTGAACAAATCCCTGGGACCTGATCAGTTATATCCCAGACGTTTGTGGGAAGCTACGAAAGAGATTGCTCTGCATTTTGCTGATGTATTTGTAACATTGATTTCCACAGGTGAAGTGCCATGGTACTGGAGGGCTGCTAACGTAGTGTCATCATTTAAGAAAGTAAGGAAAAAAACAGGTAACTATAGATCGATGACCCTGACGCTAATGGTGACTAAATTGTTGGAGGGGGTTTTGAGGGAAAGGATGTATATGCATTTGGAAAGACAAGGACTGAAGAGGGCTTTGTACATTGGAGATCACGTCTCACTGACTCGGTGGAATGTTTTGAGGAAGTGATGAAGATGATTGATGAAGGCAGGACAGTGGAGGTTGTCTTTACGGAATTCAGTAAGAAAACCAAAATGTTCTACATGGTAGACTGGTTAGCAAGGTCAGACTGCCTGGGATCCAGGGAGAGCTCGCCATTTAGATCCAACATTTTTTTGAATATTGGAGACAGGGCGTGACACTGGATATTTGTTCATTGAACTTGGAGACCTGTGACCAGTGGTGTGCCACAAAGGTCAACAGTGAGTTCACTGCCTCTTGTCACTTATACAAATCATTTGTATTTGAGTATATGATGTATGGTCAGTAAGCTTGTAGATAATCCCAAATTTGGTGGTGTAGAACAGAGAGAAAGTTGATTAGGTGAGCCAAGGGGTGGCGGACGGAGTTAAATTTAGATAAATGTGAGCTGTTGCATTTTGGCAAGACAAATCAGGGCAAGATATGTAGGTAGAGTTCTGTCGAAAGTTGCCACTCAAAGGGAACTCCAATGAAATTATAGAATCCCTCCAGTGACGAAACAGGCTATTCTGCCCATCAAGGCCACACCCACCCTCTAAACAGTATCCTACTGGAGAAACCCCTACCCTGTCCCTCTGAGCCTGCATTTCCCATGGCTAATCCACCTCGCCCACACATCCCTGGGTACTTGTGGCAATTTAGCATGGCCAATCTACACTTGCCGGTATATCTTCGTACTGTGGCAGGAAAACGTAGCACCCAGAAGAAACGCACGCAGACACAGGGAGAATGTGCAAACACCACACAGGTAGTCATTCAAGGATAGAATTCAACCCAGATCGCTGCGCTCTGAAGCAGCAATGTAAGTCACTGAGCTACTGTGTCACCTGGTGGTGCAGGTTCTTCGTTCCTTGAAAGTGCCCTCACAGGTAGACAGCGGAGTGAAGAAAACACTCGGTGATCTTCCCTTTATTGGTGCGTGCTTTGAGTCTATGCGTTTGCATGACATATTGCCCCTGTCCAGGTCATTGGTTTGGCCACTTTTGTAATATTGCCTTTAATTCTGGTCTCCCTGCTGTCAGAAAGATGTTGTCAAACTTGAAAGGATGCAGAAGTGATTTAAAAGAATATTGCAGATGTTGGAGGGTTAGAATTTCAGGGAGAGTTTGAATAGGCTGGGAGTATTTTCAAGTTTTGAGGCTGAGAGGTGACCTTAAAGCGGTTTATAAAATCATGACGGGCATAGATAATGTAAACAGTCACCCCAGGATAGGCGAGTCCAAAATTACAGGACAAAGGTTTAAGGTGAGAGGGGAAAGATTTATAAAGGGAAATGAGGTACAACACATTCAATGAGAGACTGCTGTGTTTATGGACTGAGCACCCAAAGGAGGTGGTGGAGGCAGGCACAGTTACACCATTTAAAAGGCATTTGGATGGGTACGTGCATGGGAAGGGTTTAGAGGGATATGGGCCAAGTGCTGGCAAGGGGGACGAGATTAATTTAGGATATTTGGTCAGAACGGACGACTGGATCGAAGGGTCCTTTTCCGTGCTGTACATCACTGAGACTCTGTTGAGTTTTGAGTGTATAACACGGGAACAGGAAGAGGTTATTCAGGTTCTGAATTCTGTCAGTCAGCTTGTTTGCTCAATTACTGAGAGTCAAATACAAAAATACATCATTTAGATTTTAATGGTGTTTTCCACAAACAGGAGAAAGGCTTTTAGTCAAGAGAAGCTGTAAGGAATGTGAAGAGTCCATTCAGTCCCTCAACTCCATTCCACCGGAGCAGCAGGTGAGCACAGAGAGCTTGGAGCCTGTTACACAGGAACAGGTGGAGGACATCAATTTTCACAAATAGATGGCAGTCACTCGGCTGCTGAAGGCTGGGACACAGGAACAGGAGGGAGTCACTCAACTGCTCGGGACTGGGACACGTGAACAGGAGGCCGTCACTCAACAGCTCGAGACTGGGACACAGTAAAAGGAGGGAGTCACTCAACTGTTCGAGACTGGGACACAGGAACAGGAGGCAGTCACTCAGCTGTTCGAGACTGGGATACAGGAACAGGAGGCAGTCACTCAACTGTTCGAGACTGGGACACAGGGACAGGAGAGAGTCACTCAGCTGCTCGAGACTGGGAAACAGGAACAGGAGGCAGTCATTCAACAGCTCGAGACTGGGACACAGGAACAGGAGGGAGTCACTCAACTGTTCCAGACTGAGACACAGGGACAGGAGGCAGTCATTCAGCTGCGCGAGACTGGGACACAGGAACAGGAGACAGTCACTCAACTGTTCGAGACTGAGACACAGGGACAGGAGAGAGTCACTCAGCTGCTCGAGACTGGGTCACAGGAACAGGAGGCAGTTATTCAACAGCTCGAGTCTGGGACACAGGTACAGGAGGGAGTCATTCAACTGTTCGAGACTGGGACACAGGAACAGGAGGCAATCACTCAACTGCTAGAAACTGGGAAACAGGGAAATCTGGAGACTAGTAAGGCCCGAGGATCCTGTTACGCAGGAAAAGGAGCAGGTGCCTCACTCCCCACCAGTATGGGACAATGGGAGAGAAGGTGGGTTTGCATGGCACAAACAGAAATGTATGATAAGTTGCATTAGTGGTCCATTCAATCCTGCCCCACCATTCACTAAGACCACGGCTGATCTAATTATGATTCCCTCATTCCATTTTACGGAGACTGTTCTCTCTGCAGCCTGTGCTCCATTTGTTGGTCATGTTGCAATCCCAGATGCTGTAACAACAGTCACCATGACTTATCCAGAAGGATGGGTCTAACCGGATGAGTCAGGATTTGAAAGGTCCAATCACAAGAATGAAAACACAAAATAAAGGTATTGCCAGATGTTTAATTCTCTCAGATTCGCAATCCAACTCACAAAACCAGCCCATCCATGATACTTTCAGGATGGAGCACTGTGTAGATCTGGCTACCGTACTGCTGAATGCAAACCCAGCAATATCCAGAATGGAACTCTGTGCAGCCCACACCAATGCTTGATCTATCATCCTGGTCTAAAGGTCCAGCATGGGGAGCTGTGCAGACCGCACTGGTTCATTCATACAAAAACACCAGGCTGTTTCACTGTTCGGTAACACTGTGTTAGATCGCTGCCCAGTGTGGGGAAACTTGCAGCCAATGTTGTAAGTGACAGGATGTGCAGCTCCCATCCATTTACAGCTCCATATCTCCACTGTACCTTGACAAGGGGTGCCGTGGATGTGGAAATCACGGCGATGGAGAGATGCAAATGGAAACAGTTTAAATACCAATAGTACTGATTAAGGCGGGTACCACACCTGTATTTAAAGTTGAAATAACTTAGATAATATCCAATGAGGTTTGGTGAATGGTGCAAAGTAGTTAGAGGGGGATGGTGATGTTATAGTGGTTGCACTATAAGCCTCCAAATCATCAATGGGAATTAGAGGAAGAAATATGCAGGGAGACTGGGGAGACTTGCGGGAACAATAGGGTTGTTATAATAGGTGATTTCACTTTTCCTAACATAGACTGGGACTTCCAGATGGTTAAGGACTTAGAAGGAATGTAATTTGTTAAGTCTGTTCAGGAAAGTTTCCACAAGTAATATATAGAGAAGCCACTCGGGAAGGGACAAACTTGACCTACAATTGGGAAATAGGGCAGGACAGGTGAATGAGATAAAGTGGGGGAGCATTTTGGGAAAAGTGAAATAACCTGAATTACTAAGTGTGATGGGATACTTATAACCATAAAATAAGTGTAGATTTTTGTTTGGCCTGTGTAAAGCATGCTGACCGTTGCATGAAAGTATAAAGATGATGGAATATATTGTTAGGAGTGTCCGTCCCTATGGGAAATGCCCTCAAAAAGGCGATTGAAAAAATACTGGGGTAAAAGTGCCTGAGTGCTGTCTGGTCAGTGACAGGAACCCAGGGGGTTGAATGACTGAATGTTCCTGTAACATGGAGCTGAGAAAACCATCAGATCAGCCGGGATATTATTAAATGCTAGAGCACACTTGAAGGGCTGAATGGCCTCAGCATGGTTTGAATTGTGTGTGATTTAAAAAAATGTACATCTCTACTCCTTCCTCTAATGTGTTACACACTGAGACACTGCCATTTTCCTGAAACTGGGAATTATTTGGAACATTATCTGGAACATTCCATAATCAGCAATCTCAAGAATATTCTATAACTGTGTGGGAGGTATTGCAAAGTTTTAAGCTGGTAGGAGGAAAGTATAGAGGGGATGTCGGAGGCGGGTTCTTTACACAGAGAGTTGTGAGAGCATGGAATGTGCTGCCAGCAGCAGATGTGGAAGCAAGGCCTTTGGGGACGTTTAAGAGACTACTGGACATGCACATGGTTACAGAAATGTGAGGGTGCATACGTGAGGATCAGTGGTAGGCACAACATCGTTGGCTGAAGGGCCTGTTCTGTGCTGTACTGTTCTATGTTCTAAATGGAAGATTCTTCCTAAGTTGTATGGCTTCTCCCCTATTCCTACTATTAAAAGACGAGAAATAAACCCAATCAAACTCGCCCTGCTGTAACGTCAACTGTTCCTTGTCATCAAGGTGCATCTCCTGAAATAGGAAAACATCCACCCTCTCTGTTTTATGACGAGAAAGTACATTTTTCCTCTTGAGTGGCAGCTGCACCCCCCCATTAATGTTCCAGGTACCCATTTAAGCACATCATTATCCATAACACACTGTAGCAACATTTCAACTCTAGAGTTTCACATCGAATTACACATCGTTGATCATTAATGCAAAAAAAAACTCGTAGAGCCTTAAAACTTTACAAACTAAAACCACTACAACTAACAAGCTCTCAAAACTTTCCAAAGCTAAACACATAAAAAAACAAACAACGAAATAAAATCCAAAGTTCCAATGACACTCGAAAGGGGAATTTACCTCTCCTGGACCCCATCCCTGCAAACTGGGGATGCTGACATATCTTACAACGTTATCTTCTGCCCGCTACCAATATGGAATTCAAGGCAATTAACAACAAAAACTGCCCTTCGTTCGGCACTAAGTCATCACAACTACCTTTGTAACTCCCTCCACCTTGAACTGCACCCCAGACACAAGCAAAGAAAGACAAAAAGTGTACTAATACTAATGAAGGAATTAAAAATGAGTACTCTACCCATCCCCGACTATAACGTAGCACTGGTTAATACCAGAAAAATCCAATAAAATTTCTTTAAGGATAAACATGATTATCTAAATATCCAGCTTACTTTAAAATGTCCCCAAAGTTTTTGCTTTCTCTGGAGAATCAGACGAGTTCGTGGATCCATTGAAAGCAATACGGAGCACCGCTGGGTACCGTAAGGGTTACTGAATTCAGCGTTCCCTTACTCTTCTTTTGATGTCATCAAAAGATTTTCATTCCTGAATCACCGCCACTGAAAAATCTAGAAAGGACATAATCCTGGAGCTCTCGTGACATAAACACATTGGATCCTTCCACTAGGTTCTGAAAGCTTCCATCAGACTTTGTTTGTCCCCATAACTATGTAATCACGCAAGGACAGGATGAAGGTGTTGGTCTGAGTCTGACTTCCGTGCTGTAACCCGATGAACTGTCTCAGTCTTCACCCGTCCCTCCTCAGTTTCCAAGTGAAGGAATCACTGCAGCCAGTTCTTGAACAAACGCACCAGCTGACCACATTCTGTCCGCTCCAGCAAACCGACGATGTGAATATTCTTCATCCTACCCCTGTTCCCGAGGTCGTCCTCTTGTTCAGTTAAGGTGCAGACCTGTTTTTCAGGGGCAAAGATCCTCTCCCGGGAGGAATCGATCACGGTCTCTGTCACTGTGGTTCGGCCCTTGGCATCGTCTGTTCTGTGCCCAAGGCTGTCAAGTTGCTGCTCATGTTTTTGGAGCACGGCTGAGAGTGGCTGTGGCGAACTCTTCTTCAATCATGGCTTCAATCATTTCACGTAACTTGGTGAACTCAGTGACCAAGGCCTGGTGAGATAACTGGGTCGATCGAACGAGCAGAGTGGGTTGCAGCAGCGGCCTCAGGCATGCTCGATGCTTCTGACGGGTGCACCACTTGTTGGGACTTACTCGATCCTTTCCCCATGTTTTGTCATTTCCGTTTTACAAATCGGGATTTGTAAAGATTCTGTCGCTCTTTTAGTGCTGAATTTTAAGTAAATGGTTGGGATGGGGTGGATTAGAGAAGCACTTTGCCCGTGTGTTGATGCAGCGCCCAGCAATCAGACCTTCTGGATCGCCACCATCTTGTATTCTCCCTTAACATTTTATCAATATTATCATTTCATTTTGCATTACATTCCTGGAGGTTCTGAAGCTGTGTTATTTGATACCACTGTCTACATTTTAACCCACACTGCACATTGCTGCCCATTCCTCAATAATCATGGACTCTGTTGTTATTTATTAACCTTCCATCTGTGCCTGAAAAATATTCAATATTTCTGCCTCCAATGCTCTGTGGGGAAGCGTGTTCCAAAGACTCACACACCACTTTGAGAAAACAATTATAAACATTATGATCTGACTGTGAGATTAGTATTTTTGTCTCCTTATCTGAGATAGGATGTAATTACATTGGAAGCAGTTCAGAGATATTTCATTTCACGTATTCCTGGGGTAAAGGGCTTATATTATGAAGGCTTTAACAGGTTACTCTTGGAATGAAAATGAAACATACAAGACCTCCAGGAGAGTGGATTAGGTATGTACCCACTGGGTGTTTGTATGGTTCAAATTTATTGTCATTTTCATAGAATCTCTACAGTGTGGAGACAGGGCATTGCGTCCATTAAGTCCACACTGACCCACCAAACAGCATCCCAACTCGACCTGGCCCCCAATCTTATTGCTGTAACCCGGCATTTCCCATGACTAACCCACCTAACCTACGCATCCCTGGGCACTATGGGCAATCCACTTCAAACTGCACATGATTGGACAGTGGAAGGAAACTGGAGCACTGGGAGGAAACCCACACAGACACGGAGAGAATGTTTAAACTCCACATAGAGGGTCGCCTGAGGTTGGAGTTAGACCCAGCTCCTTGGTGATGTGAGGCAGCAGTGTTACCCACAGATCCAACATACTCCTCCGTTAGTTCTGTTAATAACTTGTGGCTGACTAAAGAAATCTGCCTGACGTGTTCTTATCACTGAACCTGACCCAGTCTGAGACTTTTACCATCGGCAATATCACCAACCTGGTTACATTTAACATTTGTTGTGAGCCGTGGGAGAGTTGGACTAGGAAAGGAAAGAGTTACATCCTCCATTCTCAGTCACAACTGGAGTAAGAAAAAAAATCACAAAGTGCGAATTCGTTCAAGTGGGAATTCGCTTTCCCAGAACTTTGGGATGGCTGGATCATTATATTATATCGAGGCTGGCTTCGTCTGATTGTCCATAGACAGGTGAATCAGGGATAATGGTGCATGGAGAGAAAAGTGCAGCTGGGACCACAATGAGATACGCCACGAGTTTATTTACTGGTGGAGTAGTGTCAAAGGGCTGAATGGCCCCCTCGTGTCCTGCAGCCCCATGTTCTGATGTTCCATTCAGCTCTTGGGATGTGCTACACAGGGACAGATCAAGGCCACACTCTGATGGTTGGGTGCAGTTTTGGAAATGTACTTGGAAAATCCAGGCTGGGTCAGGAAGTGACACTCACTCCCAATCCCTGTTTCCAGGTTTCCCCTTTCTGCAAAGTCTGCTCCAGATGTGGGTCATGTTACAGAGCCAGATTTACTGTGAATACAGCCCCATACCCTACCCAGGATTAACTCAAATCCTCTGCTCACCCAAATGCAGCATTACACAACACAACTTCCGGAAAAATAACCAGTAACTTTTCAAAAGCATAGCACGTGAAATTAATAAATAGGAACAAGAGTAGGCTATTCGGCCCCTCAAGATTGCCCAGTCATTTAATACGAATATGGCTGATCTACTCCAGGTCTAACTCCACTTTCTCGCCGACTCCTTGTATCGCTCCACACCTCTCCGGGTTAGGGAATTCCAGGCATTCACTACCGTCTGACAGAAGACATCACTTTGTATCTCAGATAGAAATTGATATTCCATATTCAGTATCTATGTCCTCGAGTTCAAGACTCCACTCAGGAATGGTAACAACGTCTCACATCTACCTTCTCAAGTCCCTTCTGTGTCTTGTATTTTTCAGCAGTATCACTCCTCATTTATTTAAACCCCAATGTATAATCGCCTTACAATCTTAGAGATTCTCACTAACATAGCCCTTTCATCCCTGGAAGCCGGCTAATGAAACAACCTAGTTACTTGCTGCACCCGCATGCTGACTTTATGTTTCATACACAGGAACACTCCAATCCCTTTGTACTGTTCTTTTTGTGGAAGTCCTCTCCATTAAATAACAGCCTGCCTTTTGATTCTCAGTGTTGTTCTCAAACTCGGATGTATATTTCACTCAGCTCTCTCCTTCAAACTATCAGTATAGAGTGTAAATAACTGATGCCATCGGACTGATAGCCGTGGTCCTCCAGCAGATCCACCTTTATATTGATGATTCATTCTCCTGACTCTCCGATTTCTATGTGCTAACCAATCATCATCCCGTGCTAATACATTCCCCATCATCCTACGAGCTTCTTTCTTGTGTAAGAAATTTGATTTTGTAAAACTTGTGGAAAAACTCTGGAAAGCTTGGTGTCTGCCAGATCCCCTTTATCAAGTCCGCTTGTTACATTCTCAGGCATCTGCAGAAATACTTTGCATGATTTTGTAGGGCAAAGTATAATTTCACTTTCACAAAACCATTGTGAACCTGCGTGAAGCTGTTCTAAATGTCCGTGCTGGCCAGGTTTTCCAAATTAACCTCGTCCCATCTGCTTTCGTTTGGCCCATATGCCTCAAAATGTTTCCCATCCGTATATTTGTCGAAATGAGTTTTAAATGTTGCAGCTGTACATGGATCTACCACTCTTCCTCTGGCAGCTCATTCCATACCCACACCACCCGCTGTGGAAAAACACTGCCCCTGCCTCCCTTGTGAATTTTCCCTCTTTCACCTTAAACCAATGCCATCTAGGGCTGAACTCCCCATCCTGTGGAAAAGACCTTGGCTATTCACCCTATCCATATCTCTCATAATTTTAGATACTTCTATCATGTCATCCCTCAACCTTCTACACTCCATCCAATACTAACTTTAAGAACAAGCAGTTAAAGATAAATACTGCAAATTTGAAACTAGGGTAAACAATACTCAGCCCAAACTTCATACTGTGATTTGTTTTTCTCCCTATTACAATACTAAGGCAGCATGAAACGCTTACTAGTGCCAGTAAGAAGGCAAGCACCTGATATCCTTTGTCTAAAGGGGGTGATGATCTCGACAGTGAAAACGTATTTATGGCCAGGTCTTTATAATGCCACATAGTCAACATTCTCCCTCCTGGCCTCCTATGACCTTGTGTGATTGTGTCTTCTTTATCTTGCACTCAATACAGAGAACTCTTTTCCCCATTCACACTTTAATTTAAACCCATTTTATATCATCTTCACATTCACCGCTGCTAAAAGCCGGTTTATCTTTGTCACGCCCTCTTTTCCCTGTCACCTATCCCCCACCTCTGGCAAGGGATTAAAAAGCCAAGTTTCCAATGCTTTTCAGTTGTGAAGAAGTGTCACACTGGGCTTGAAATTCTAATGCCGTTTCTCTGTCTCTGCAGGTGCTGACAGACCTGCTGAGCTCCCTCAGAAGTGAATAGGCAAAGAACAAACTTTCACAAACAACTAACTATGGATACTGGTAATAAAAATACCAAAATTGCTTGAGAAACGGAGATCTTTGTAGAGGGTCACTGGACCTGAAAGTTTAACACTGCATTCATTCCAGAAGATGCTGCAACATCTTCAGCAATTTCTTAAGCAATTTCTGTTTTTGGAAAATTTCCAAAGAAGTACGTCAAAGATGCTCAACCATCCTGTCCAACATGGAGAGCCGTACACTGGGAACTGAACAATAACGCATGGTGCACAAGTTCCTTGACTCTGAAACTTCATAAATCTGGCATCACTGACACTACAGAACTCTTAATCATGGTCAGGGAGAATAACAGAGGGGAACACATTCACTTCAAATACAGAAGTTGACGTTGTGGAAGAGAAACGATTTAGATCATTACTTTAAATGGATTCAGTTAAAGTAACAAATTAGAGGAGTGACACCATGAAGAGGCCCTCAGCAGAATGAGAATATGAAAATGCAAGTGTTACCGCATCAGAAAACAGGTTAGGTCACTGAATACAGGGCTGATGGGTGAATGGGTCTCGGTGTGAACTGGGGGACAGTCAGTAGAATTGAATTGTAGATATTGTAGACCACAGCAGCAGCAGAAACAGAATTGTATTCAACGACAATCTGTAACATTTTCCTGATGATAATTCTACCATTACCATCAAGCCGATCCATAGTTCAGTGATGAGTGTGGGTGAACATGCCAGGGTCGAATCACGTGAACCTAAACCTGTTGACAACCCATTAAAGCTACTGCAATCAACTGGTTAAATTCCGACCAGCAGAACTAATGTCTGATGGAGAGGGGAAATGATCCCAAGACTAACAGATCAGATCTAAGCTCTGTCGTCCTGCCAAATGCAAACATAAATGTCGATGGACTATTAAACAATTTACTGGAGCAGAGTACTCCACAAATATTCTCATCCTAAATATCGGAACAGCTCTGTACGTCAATGAAAAAAGTCAAGGATGTGGTGTCTGCACTATCCTCAGCCAGACGTGTTGAGTGAATGATGATCCACCTTACACTCATCATGTTTCCCACAGAATCACAGATGGTAGTGTTCAAACAATTCGATTTTCTGCCCGTGACGTGAAGAAACAGCTGAACACAGTAGATACGACAAAGGCAATGGGCCCTGACCCCATTCCTGCAATAGGACTGAAGATTTGTGCTGCACAACAAGCCGTGTTCCTGGGGAAGTTGTTTCATTCCAGCTCCAACTCTGACATCTCTCTGGCAATATAGAAAATTACTCAGCTATGCCCAGTCCGTGAATAGGAGAATAATTACAATCGGACCTTTTACCACACCCTCAGTCGAATCATGACAGTCAAATTGGTGGGGAATACTTTTTCTTAGAGCTGTCAAGTAGCACCGAAGTAATCAGGTCAGTGTGGTTTCCGATAGATCCCCATGTGGAGATGGTGCTGTAGTGGATATATCATTGGATTGCAAATCCAGACTAGGCCAATGCTTTGGCAGCTGGTGGAAGTTAAAAATAATTAATAAAATATCGAGACCTAAAATCTGGTGTCAGTAACAGTGATCTTGTGTCCAATGTTGATTGTAAACATCGATCTCCTACACCAATATACTTCCAGGAAGGCAATCTCCTGTGCTTTCTTGGTCAGGCGAAAAGTGACTCCAGACGCACAGACATGGTCCCTGAATCGGCCAAGTGAGACACTCATTCGTATCAAACTACTCTGAGGTCTTAAAGGATAAAACTTGACAGAACACCCGGCATCAACCTCGTTAAAGGAAAGGGAATGGGAAACACAGTCCTGTTGACCCTGCATAGACATCCTTCCTAACATCTGAGAGCTTGTGATGGCATTTAGATTTGGTTTGATTACTTACAGTGTGGAACCAGGCCCTTCGAACCAACAAGTCCACACCGACCCGCCGAATCGCACCCACCCAGACCCATTCCCCTACACCTAACGCTCCGGGCAATTTACCGTGGCCAATTCACCTAACCTGCACATTTTTGGACTGTGGCAGGAAACCGGGGGAAAACCACGCAGACACGGAGAGAATGTGCAAACTCCACACAGTCAGTCGCATGTTTCGGGAATGGGACCCGGGTCACTGGCGCTGTGAGACAGTAGTGCTAATCACTGTGCTGCCACGGCTTTTGCACAGAGCTTTCCCACAGATTGCACAGAAACATCGGGAGAGAAGGAGGTCATTCAGCACATTGAGCTTTCTCCATGCTAGTTCATGGCCGAACATCTCCTCAATGCAGTTTTCCCCACACAATGTTCATATCTCAAAATATGTTTAAACATTATGAAATATAGTGCCTTCGGCCCATCAATAAATAGGGAGTTCTCTGACAAAAAGTACGACTTGACTGCAATGCGATTCGTGAACCGTTTTCTATAAAGTGAACTATCATCCCTGCTTCAAAGCTGTCACACCCTGTCAGAGGTTTATATATCTCACTGAACTCTCCACACATTTTCCTAAAGCCCAGTCACCCCAAACTCTGCTCCCACAACTAACCTGTCATCCCAGAGATCAGTCTGGTCATCCTTCACTGCACTCCCTCAATGGCAGGGTTGCCCTTTATTAGGTAAGATAACAAAACTGCAAACAACACTGCACAATTTTCGAGATGGGGTCTCACCAAGGCCCTGTACAGTTGCAGTAAATGACCCTTACTTCTGTATTCTCAATCCCCCTGAAATGAAGGTGAATAAACCATTTATCTTCCTACTTGTTTTCTGCTCCTGCAATATTGCTTTCAGTGACTGGTGTACAGGGGGATCCAGATTTTGTTCAATGTTACAGCTCCCACATGCTGGGTCTATGTAGACTGTATACAGCGTGCCAATGCCATTCCCAGTATTGATTTCCGTGTTCAGAACTCACTGCACTACATGGACTCAGAAGGCTGCGCAGAAATAAACAAAAATGCAGCTTAAGTTCATTTATAGATCAACATGTTTCAATCAATCCCTTTTCAAATGATAAGCTGCCATTCAATTGATCCTATCAAAGTACACAACCTCTCATCTCTGCATTGCTCTCCATCTGTCAGGTATTTGCCTAGTCACTGCACTTTTCTCAATCACCTCGGAGCCTTTTTTACATCCTCCTCATCCAACCACAAGCTGATATCATTTAGTGTTGCAAGCAGACTTGGGAATATTGCAATTGAGCTCCTCAACCAAAGGTGTGATGTGTATTGGTAATAGCTGGATGCCAAATCTCGATCCTTGTTATATCCTCCAAGCCTTCCATTCAAAAACATGGTTTTATTCCTATTCAATGTTTCCTGCCAGCTCTCCCATTCTAAAATACAAACAATATATTAGCCCCAGTCCCATAGGATTCGAATTTACACAAAAGGCTTGGGGCTTTATCAAACATCTTTCTGAGATTCCAATCGTATTGCGTTGATACCTTCTCCATAATTTTGCTGACAGCCGTTTTCTCAAATATGATTCCTATTTCATAAACCTCTGTTGACTTTGTCTATGCCCATTAATTTCAGTCCAATATTTTCTATTAAACGTTTTAGTGGATAATTTCATTCCATTCCCTTTTTCTCACCAGGCTAAAGTTCCCTCGTATTGTGAGGAAATTTTATTGTTGTTTTTGTTTTCTTCTTCTGTGAAGGCATAACTGAAGTATTTGCTCCATTGATCTGCTATTTCCCTGTCCTCAATTGCCTGGTATCAGACTGTAAGGAAGCTACACCTTTTTCTATTAATTTTGCCATTGACGTATTTTCAGAAGATATTACAAGTTCAATCCTATACAATTTGATAAGATATTCTTCAGAAACTGATTAATTCCTATCTTAATCTACTGAATGATTGACGCTTCACAGCCATAGAATCACAGAAGCACAGACTCTGCACTATCATAAATACAGCACGGTCTACATTAGCCCCACTTTCCAATACAAAACCGGTCGCTGTGAATCTTATGGCATTTCAAGTGCACAAGCATGCATTTTCTAGGTTTTGACGTAACCATGACAATTCCCCTCTCACGAAGTGCATCCCAGACCCCAACATACTTTGTGTGATAAACAGTGCTCGAATTCTCACTAAGCCTCAAACCCTTCACTTCAAAAGTGTGTCCCTTTGACTAAAAGGACCAGCTGCTGTCTGTCCAGCCAGTCCATGTCCCTCACAATCTTATCCTCCTGATTCACGCCTCCCTTAGTCTTCTCTGCTCCAAACTAAACAACCCGAGCTTATCCTGCCTCTCTCCATAGCTGATATGCTCCATCCAAGGGAACATCCTGGTGAATCCCCTCTGCACCCCCTCCAGTGCACTCACATCCTTCCTTTAATGTAGCTCCCAGAGCTACACACAGTATTCCATCTTGGCTAACGAAAGTTCCACATAGCTCTTATAATCTATGCTTCGATGTGTGAAGGCTGTGTTTACGCTCCCGTACGCTTTCTCAAATTGTGTGTTACCCTGTCCAGCCACTGTCACGCATATGTGGAGAAGCACCCTCTGAGCATCCTATTGTGCTGCCATTCATTGATTCCTTCCCTGCCAAGTTCCTTCTTCCAAAGTGCATGACCTCATGTTTATCAGGGTTACATTCCATCTATTATTGATGTGACCATCTGACCATTCCATCTGTATCTTCCTATAACATAAGACATTCCTTCTCACTGCCAACCACCCGGCTAATCTTTGTATCAAACTTACTTATGGCACCCCCACCCCTCGTCCATATTCACAGCTGCATCCTTTATGATAAAGTTTAAAATCAGGAAACTCCAGCTTATAGTCCAACAGGTTTATTTGGAGGCACGAACTTTCGAAGCGCTGCTTCTTCATCAGGTGGTTGTGCGCTTTGATAAGCACTTCGAAAGCTAGTGCCGCTGAAGAAATCTTTTGGACTATAACCTGGTGTTATGCAATTTTTAGCTTTGTCCACCCCAGTGCAACACCAACACTTCCGAATCAGAAATATTAAGAGACACAGCACTGATCCTCGAGGTACACCATTGGATACTAGCCTCCAATCGCACATCAGCCTTCTACCACCACCGTCTGTCTCCTACCACTAAAGTTGATTTGGTTGCGACTTGGCAACTCACTAATGAGTCCTACCTGTTCCCTGGTTATTCTGTTCCACTGGACACACTTGGAGAATATCTGGAGATTTTCACTAATCTTGCCTGTCAGTAGGTTTCCATGCCCCTGTGTTAGTTAGTCCCCTCCAAGTGAAGTTTTCCACCTTATTGCAGCCTTAACTGGCCTGTCCCAGATCCTGCCATTATTTGCCTTGAATGTGGAATAGGCAGCGAGGGAAGTGTTCTGTTAATTTCCAAGTTGTCATATATTTTGTGAATTTTCTAAATTCACTGTGACCCACCTCTCATTGTTTGAAACTCGAAAGAACACAGACCGAGTTCCTCATCAGGCAATCTCACCATCTGAGGGATTAATCTGGAGAATTTCCATTGCACTTCCTCTGTGGTCAGTATATTCTTTCTGAGATTCGGTCACCAAAACTGTACACAATACTCCAGGTACAGTCCCACCAACACACTGTGAAACTGCTTCAACATGTCTTTACATCAATGTTCTGACTCTCTTAAATGGAGGCGAACCAAACTTTAACTTCCCACTTACATGTATTCCTCCAAATTCCCTTCACATGCATTGTATTTACGAACTCACTGAGATCTTTTAGAAACCCTTCCGAAAATCCAATGTATGCCACTTCTACTGATTCCCCATTATCGATGCTGTAAGAAATTACTTCAAACAATTCCGAAGTTTATCAAGTATGATTTCTCTCTCAGAAATGCATGCTGATTCTCTCCATTGTAGCTGTTAGTTTCTAGATAACAAAAAATGTCATCCTGTGTAATGGATTCCAACAGTTTCACGACAACTCTTAATTTAACTGGTCTGCAGTTCTCCACCCTCTTTTTCCCTTTATCTGTTTGGATCCCTTCCATTTATCTATAGAGCTTGATTCACGTTTATCCACAATAGTTTCTGCCCTCTGCAGAATGTGCAGGAAAATAAAACACAGTCATCGACAGTGCAATTAATAGTACTATTGGTGATTTATTTCCGACATTTTGATAGGAAATACATCTGTTTCGTCAGACTTAGCAACACTCAATCCAGCTACATGTTCAAGTACTACCTTGTTACTGATATGAATTGACTTTATGTCTTTAGCTCCAGGAGTCCGATATGATCACTTGGTATTACTGGGTGATTTTCTGGATCTTCCTCCATGAAGACAGATGCACAGTAACTGGTTGTTTTCTTGGCCATTTCCCTGTTGTCCACAATGACCTCGCCTCTCCTAATTATAAATTTCCACATTTCATCTTGCTTTTATTTTGTTTCCTTTGAAATATAGATCGCAGATTGACGCAGTCTTTGTGTTCCTGTTTGTAAGCAGGTATATTCTCTTGTTGATTTCCTTTTCAGTTTCATGGTCTTCATTTTTTGGATCATTAATTTCTGAGAATTCTCAGGATTTCACAATAGCTGGAATTCTTCTGAAGTCACTTCTTCTGATTAACATGTTTTCGAATTTGTTATGTTAACCATCATTGAGTCATTTTCTCACTCTTTCGTGTTCGTAGCTGAAATAAATAGACGTATGTTTCAGACTTTGCAGTATTTCTAAAACCTCCTGGTCCTGACCAGTTATATTCAGGAACACTGCAGGAGGATAGGAGCATAGAGAAGAAATTGCGAAAGCATTGCTTGCCTCTTTTCTATCATCGCTGGCCAAAGAGTCAGGTCCTGGACGACTGGAGCATAGCAAATGCTGAGCCCGTATTCAAGAAATGCTGCAAAGATAAATCTGGGAACTAATGACCAGTAATCCTAAAAGCTAGTGGGTAGGTTATTTTAGAAGATTCGGAGAGATTGGATATACATGCACTTGGAAAGACAGGATGTGGTTCGGAGTAAGATTAGAATGGTGCTGGAAAAGCAGAGCAGGTCAGGCAGCATCCGAGGAACTGGCAAATCCACGTTTCAAGCAAAAGCCCTTCATCAAATTCAGTACGGGAGTTTGTGTAAGGGAGATCATGACTCACAAGTTTGTTGGAGTTCTTTGCTAAAGTGACCAGCAACATTGAGGAGGTCCGGGTTATATATGTTATCTAGATGGTTTATAGTACGGCCTTCAATAAGGTTCCACATGGTACGCCGCTCTGGAAGGTTAGATCGCATGGAATTGAGGGGGAGCTGGCAAATTAGGTACAACATTGACTTGATGTTACAAAGCAGAGATTAATAATGGTCAGACTGGAGGCCTGTGAATAGTGGAATGCCTTAGGGGTTGATGCTGGCACCACTACATATTACATATATCTATGATTTAAATGAGAATGTACAGGCATGATTTGTAAGTTTGAAGACGGCACTAAAACATGTGGCATCATGGAGAGTGAGGAAGGTTATCACAAATTTCAGAAATTACAGCAGTATCTTGATCAGCTGGGGAAGTGGCTGAAAATGGCAAATGGATTTTAATATTGATCAGTATAAGTTCTTGCATTTTAGAAAGTCAAATCAAGTTTGGAGTTTCATGGTGAATGGTTGGGTCCTAAGGAGTGTAGTGGGTCAGAGGGACCTTGGATTTCAGGTGAATGGTTCTCTGAAAGTTGATTCCGAGGTAGACAGTGAATTGAGCTTTTGGCACACTGGCCTTAATCCGTTTATATCACTAAGTATCAAAATTAGGGAGCTATGTTGCAGTTATACAGGATGCTGGTGAGGCCATATTGGCAGTGTTATGGTCAGTTTTGTTCACTTTGCTATAGGAAGGACGTTTTTAAACTGGAAAGAGTGCAGAAAAGAATTACAAGGATGGTGCCAAGGTTTCAATGGTCTGAGTTATTGAAAAAGGTTGGACAAGCCAGGACAATAATTTTTGTGTGCATGAGACTGTGGGTGGATCATATTGAAGTCTATAAGATCATGACAGGCATGGATAGAGTGAATGCACCCAATCTTTTTTGCCAGGGTTGGGCAATCACAG